>NW_023994887.1:105000-197684 GCF_015586225.1 Lucilia sericata | reverse complement strand
GCCGGACTATTCAAGTCTATAGTCAGGTTTATAGTCAAGTCTATAGTCAGGTTTATAGTCTGGGCTATAGTATAGTCTATAGTCTGGACTAAAGTCTAGTTTATAGTCTGAACTATAGTCTAGTCTAAAGTCTGGACTATCGTCTAGTCTTAAGTCTGTACTATTGTCTAGTCTATAGTCTAGTCTATAGTGTGAACTATAGTCTAGTCTATATTCTGGACTATAGTCTATAGTCTGGATAATAGTCTAGTCTATAGTCTGGACTATAATTTAGTCTATAGTCTGGACTATAGTCTAGTCTATAGTCTGGACTATAGTCTAGTCAATAGTCTGGACTATAGTCTAGTCAATAGTCTGGACTATAGTCTAGATTATAGTCTGGACTATAGTTTAGTCTGTAGTCTGGACTATAGTCTAGTCTATAGTCTGGACTATAGTCTAGTCTAGTCTATAGTCTGGACTATAGTCTGGGCTATAATCTGGTCTATGGTCTGAACTTAGTCTAGTCTATAATCAGGACTACAGTCTACTCTATTGTCTGGAATATAGTCTGGACTATAATCTAATCTCTAATCTAGTCTGTATTCTGAACCAAAGTCTAGTTCATATTATGGACTGTAGTCCATTCTATATTTCGGACTGCAGTCTAGACAGTTGTTTGGACAAAGGTCTAGTATTTAGAATAAAATTTTGGCTTCTCTAAAGTCTCCTCTTTAGTCTGGACTTTAGTCGCCTCAATAGTCTAGATTTTAGGCTGGCCTATAATCTAGTATATAGTCTGTTTTATAGTTTGGTCTTTAGTTTCCTTTGTTTAATTCGATCTTAAATGCTGTTCATATGTTCGCTAAAACAAGGCTTGTAATTTTTCCGTCGGCAGCTTGATATGTCAGAGCATATTTATGGTTCCCGAAAGGCGACTTTAAAACTAAAAATTAGAGCAATAGAACTTGTGATTATAAATTATAAAGACTGATCATATTTGTATGTATTAAAAGTAAAACCTCTGGAGATTGTGTGCATTGATATAGCATTATTTCGTACAAAGCAGAAAATTTTGATAGTACTTTCCGAAACCAAAGGGAAACTTTTATCTTTAATTCCTTATTTCTGTAGTAGTTACTTATTTCTTTAATGGCACAATTTCATTTGATTACACTCAGACATTTCATTCATCATATACCGTTTGTTTTTTTAATTACATTTAATTTTATTTATTCTGCTTTATTTTTGTAATTTTTTTTTTTTAATTCAACGTAGTATTTAAGTTTTATTTGTATAAAAATATATAAATTAAAATATTATTGTTTGTTTTATTTTTATTTAATTTTTTATTAGTATTTTACGAACAAAATTTTTGTTTTAGAAATCTATTAAAAAAGCTTATTTATTTCCAGGGTGGTGCAACAGTAATGGTTCGTAAATGACACTTTTTAAAGTTTTTTTTTTATTTTTAAAAAAGAACCACCCCTAAAAATTTTAAGATTATAAGTGCAAGTGCGTTTAATACTTCTTTTATAAACCATTTATATGACATGCGAAAAAAAAAATTGAAAGCAAAATTTTGCATTTTTATGTTAGTTTGTGGGGTCCTGATTTACAAAACTCTATTAAAATGGTTGAAGATCGGTACCTACACATATCAGAATTTTGATGAAATTATTTTCTAAAATTATCTAAACATTTTTTGAATAATTGTTAGAAATTTTATTAATTGTTTTAACTTCCATGAGTATCGACCTGTCAGGTACCTATTTTGATACTTCCTTCACTTCAAATATGATAAAATAAGGGAATTGATCAAGTTTGTTAATCGTTTTCAAGAGTTATGTACAAAATAAAATGTTTGTATTTTTATTACAATTAGACCCATTGTGCGCTGAAGATATATCTCCAAAAACTAGATTCTTTACCGACTTACTTCTCGCTTCTTAGCAAGCCCTTCTTTTGCTGCGCAAATTTCTTTTAAGCTATTTATTTTTTTAAATTTCTTTTGCTTTAATTTATTATGTAAACGTTAGCGAATTCACCAAAGATCTCATCAAACAGTGTAAATAAATTAAGAAAAAAAATATTTTTATTAGAAAATGTCTTAATATAACTACAATAGCTTAAGACCAAAATCATTTCAAGATTTATAACTCAATTTATAATTTTTTTAAAATTTTTCAGCAATGTTTTTGCAAATTAATTAGAACAACTTAATTACATGCAGTAGAAACGTGAACCACATCGAATCTTTTCAATGTATTCAGTCCTATCAGTTGAAGAACCTACTTCGTTCTGCCGTGTTCTTGAATATTTTCTAAAATTCTCTGTAAAAAGAACATTTTACAATAATTCTCTATAAAAAGAGAATTTGTCAAATTTTTCTAGAAAAAGAGAATTATGCGAAAATTCTCTATAACAAGGGAATATTTCGGAATTTTCCTATAAACACAGATTTTTTCGAAAATTCTCTGTCAAAAAAGAATTTTTCAAAAATTCTCTGTCAAAAAAGAACTTTTCGAAAATTCTCTATAAAAAGAGAATTTCTCGAAAATTATTTATAAAAAGAGAAATTTTCTAAAATTCTCTATAAAAAGGGAGTTTTTAAAAAATTCTCTACAAAAAGATAATTTTTCGAAAATTCTCTACAAAAAGAGAATTTTTCGAAAATTCTCTATAAAAAGAGAATCTTCGAAAATTCTTTATAAAAAGACAATTCTTCGAAAATTCTCTATAAAAATAGAATTCTTCGAAAATTCTCTATAAAAAGAGGATTTTTTGAAAATTCTCTGTAAAAAGAGAATTTTTCGATAATTCTTATAATAATATAAAAAACAGAATTTTTCGATAATTCTCTATAATAATATAAAAAAGAGAATTTTTCGAAAATTCTCTATAAAAAGAGAATTTCTCGAAAATTCTTTATAAAAAGAGAAATTTTCTAAAATTCTCTATAAAAAGAGAGTTTCTTAAAAATTCTCTACAAAAAGATAATTTTTCGAAAATTCTCTAGAAAAAGAGAATTTTTCGAAAATTCTTTATTAAAAAAAGTTTCGAAAATTCTCTATAAAAAGAGAATTTTTCGAAAAGTCTCTATAAAGAGAGAATTTTTCGAAAATTCTCTATAAAGAGAGAATTTTTCGAAAATTCTCTATAAAGAGAGAATTTTTCGAAAATTCTCTATAAAGAGAGAATTTTTCGAAAATTCTCTATAAAAAGAGAATTTTTCGAAAATACTCTATAAAAAAAGAATTTTTCGAAAATTCTCTATAAAAAGGGAATTTTTCGAAAATTCCTTATAAAAAGAGAATTCTTCGAAAATTCTCTTTAAAAGGAGAATTTTTCGAAAATTCTCTTTAAAAGGAGAATTTTTCGAAAATTCTCTTTAAAAGGAGAATTTTTCGAAAATTCTCTATAAAAAGAGAATTTTTCGAAAATTCCTTATAAAAAGAGAATTCTTCGAAAATTCTCTTTAAAAAGAGAATTCTTCGAAAATTCTCTTTAAAAAGAGAATTCTTCGAAAATTCTCTTTAAAAAGAGAATTTTTCGAAAATTCTCTATAAAAAGAGAATTTTTCGAAAATTCCTTATAAAAAGAGAATTCTTCGAAAATTCTCTTTAAAAAGAGAATTCTTTGAAACTATTCTTTAAAAAGAGAGTTCTTCCAAAATTCTCTTTAAAAAGAGAATTCTTCGAAAATTCTCTCTAAAATGAGAATTCTTCAAAAGAATTCTCTAAAAAGAGAATTCTTCGCAAATTCTCTATAAAAAGAGAATTCCTCGAAAATCTGCTATAAAAAGAGAATTTTTCGAAATTTCTCTATAAAAAGAGAATTTGTCGAAAATTTATGAAAAAAAAGTAGAATTTTTTAGGGAGAGAATTATTTAATTTTGTACATTTACTGGATCCACTTTGTATATTATACAACGTTCTCCAGTGTTTATATTTCAAACCTTCTTTCTATCTCGACATAACGTTTCTTGATCTTTGAAGTTTTAGAAGTTTTTTTGTTTAATATTTTTAACAAAAAAATTTATGATTTCCTTTAGTTACCTTAATTTCTTTTTTTTAATTTAATTAATTTATAATTTTCCATTTTTTCTTATAACTCCCCCCCTTTACATAATCGGCATTATTTTTGCAACACTTGTCATTAGAACGAATTGTAATAAACGAAACGAAGCAAAATAAATTTTAAACTTTAAAAACTATTTTTTTTTAATTTTGTTTTCTTTTTTTTAACTCGTACAATTTCGTAAAATAAAATTTAGATGACAAAATTTAACCATTTTGTTCTTTTTCTAAATTATTTCCTTTTTTCAATTCCAACAACACAAGAACTTCCATTAGTTTTGTTAATAGAAATATTTTCCGTTTTTCTTTTTACAGGGTCTCACCTTCTTTCTGACCTACTCAATATTTTCGGCGGTATTGGGTATGCTACAGTTCGGTTACAATACCGGTGTGATAAATGCGCCCGAAAAGAATATAGAGAATTTCATGAAGGATGTCTATAAGGATCGCTATGGTGAGGACATTAGCGAAGAGTTTATACAGCAACTGTATTCGGTGGCGGTTTCAATATTTGCCATTGGTGGTATGTTGGGCGGATTCAGTGGCGGTTGGATGGCAAATCGTTTTGGCAGGTGAGTATAAATGTTATAATATTTCTATAGAGGAAACTGTTATGTGTTGCTTTTGTTCAATTTCAGAAAGGGAGGTTTATTATTAAATAATGTTTTGGGTATAACCGGTGGCTGTTTAATGGGTTTTACTAAAGTTAGTCATTCCTATGAAATGTTATTCCTTGGCCGTTTTATAATTGGTGTTAATTGCGGTATGTCATGTCTTTTTTTGTGTTGATCATTATAATATTTGGCATCCATTCGTTTGCAGGTCTCAATACATCATTAGTGCCAATGTACATTTCCGAAATTGCTCCGCTCAATTTGAGAGGTGGCTTAGGTACCGTTAATCAATTGGCTGTGACAGTAGGTTTACTATTATCCCAGGTCTTGGGTATTGAACAAATTTTAGGAACTAATGATGGTTGGCCCATATTATTGGGTCTGGCCGTATGTCCTGCGGTCTTACAATTACTTTTACTGCCGGTATGTCCAGAATCTCCTAGATATCTGTTAATAACAAAGCAATGGGAAGAGGAAGCTAGAAAAGGTAACAAACTAAATATAGTTCAATCCAAGAGACAATATTTTATATGTATTTTAATATTTTTTCATGCAGCTCTCCGTCGTTTACGTGCCTCAAGTTCGGTCGATGAAGATATCGAAGAAATGCGTGCCGAAGAAAGAGCTCAACAATCGGAAAGTCATATCTCTACCATGGAGCTGATATGCTCGCCCACATTACGTGCCCCACTTATCATTGGCATTGTCATGCAACTGAGTCAACAGTTTAGTGGCATCAATGCGGTGTTTTACTATTCAACATCACTGTTCGTTAGTTCGGGTCTATCGGAAGAGAGTGCTAAGTTTGCTACAATAGGAATAGGTGCAATTATGGTGAGTAATTCGATCTTATAAACCATTGGGAATTATATGTTATGAAAAAAGAGATTTTTGAAAAAAAATTTTGAATGTTTTCTATCAAAAAGAGAAAGTTTTTTATAAAAAGGAGACATTTTTCGAAAACTCTCTATAAAAATAGAATTTTTCGAATATTCTATACAAAAAAGGAATTTTTCGATAACTCTCTATAAAAAGAGAATTTATCGAAAACTCTCCATAAAAGAGAATTTATCAAAAATTCTCTATAAAAAGGTAATTTATCGAGAATTCTCTATAAAAAGAGAATTTATCGAAAACTTTCTATAAAAAGAGAATTTATCGAAAACTTTCTATAAAAAGATAATTTATCGAAAACTTTCTATAAAAACATAATTTTTCCAAAATTCTCTAAAAGGGAAATTGTTCTGATTCAATATAAAAAGAGAATTTTTCGAAAATTCTCTATAAAAGGAGAATTTTTCGAAAACTCTCCATAAAGACAGATTTTATCGAAAACTCTCTATAAAGAGAGAATTTATTGAAAACTCTCCATAAAGAGAGAATTAATCGAAAATTCTCTATGAAAAGAAAATTTATCGGAAACTCTCTATAAAAAGAGAATTTATTGAAAATTTTCTATAAAAAGAGAATTTTTCGAAAACTTTCTATAAAGAGAATTTTTTGAAAAATCTCTATAAAAGAGAATTTTTTGGAAACTCTCTATAAAAAGAGAATTTTTTGAAAATTCTCTATAAAAAGGGAATTTACCGAAAACTCTCTATAAAAATAGAATTTATCGAAAACTCTCTATAACAACAGAATTTATCGAAAACTCTCTATAACAAGAGAATTTTTCGAAAATTCTCTATAAAAGGAAATTTTTCGAAAATTTTCTATAAAAAGAGAAGTTTTCGAAAATTCTCTATAAAAAGAGAAGTTTTCGAAAATTCTCTATGAAAAGAGAAATTTTCGAAAATTCTCTATAAAAAGAGAAGTTTTCGAAAATTCTCTATAAATGAGAATTTTTCGAAAATTCTCTATAAAAAGAGAATTTTTCGAAAATTCTCTACAAATGAGAATTTTTCGAAAACTCTCTATAAAAAGAGAATTTTTCGAAAAATTTATCGAAAATTCTCCATGAAAAGATTATTTATCGAAAATTTTCCATGAAAAGATTATTTATCGAAAATTCTCCATGAAAAGATTATTTATTGAAAACTCTCTTTCAAAAGAGAATTTATCGAAAACTCTCTTTAAAAAGAGAATTTATCCAAAACTCTCGATAAGAAGAGAATTTATCGAAAATTCTCTATAAAATATCGAAAACTCTCTATATAAAGAGAATTTATCGAAAATTCTCTCTAAAAGAAGAATTGTTCAAAAATTCTCTCTAAAAAGAGAGTTATTCAAAATTCTCTATGAAAGAGAATTTATGGAAAATTCTCTATGAAAGAGAATTTATGGAAAATTCTCTATGAAAGAGAATTTACTGAAAATTCTCTATGAAAGAGAATTTATTGAAAATTCTCAATGAAAGAGAATTTATGGAAAATTCTCTATGAAAGAGAATTTATGGAAAATTCTCTATGAAAACAGAATTTATCGAAAATTCTTTATAAAAAGGGAATTTATCAAAAATTCTCTATAAAAAGACAATTTATCGAAAATTCTCTATAAAAAGAGAATTTATCAAAAATTCTCTATAAAAACAGAATTTTTCGAAAACTCTCTATAAGAAGAGAATTTACCGAAAACTCTCTATAAAAAGAGAATTTATGGAAAATTCTCTATAAAAAAGAATTTTTCGAAAATTCTCTATAAAAAGAGAATTTATCGAAAACTCTCTATAAAAAAAGAATTTATCGAAAATTCTCTATGAAAGGAGAATTGTTCAAATATTCTCTAAAAAAGAGAATTTTTCGAAAATTCTCTTTAAAAGGAGAATTTTTCAAAAACTCTTTAAAAAAAGAGTATTATTCAAAAATTCTCTATGAAAAGAAATTTTTTTGAAATTCTCTATAAAAAGTGAATTATTAAAAAATTCTCTATATAAAAAGAGAATTTTTCGAAAATTCTCTATAAAACAGAATTGTTCGGAATTCTTTCTTAAATGAGAATTGTTCAAAAATTCTATATAAAAAGGGTTGTTCGAAAATTCTGTATAAAAAGAGAATTCTCTATTAAAAGAATTTATTTTGAAATTCTTTATAAATCATCTTCCCTTTTTCATTTCCCTTTCTCAGGTTGTTATGACTTTAGTTTCTATACCCCTTATGGATCGTACTGGTCGCCGTACATTACATCTGTATGGTTTGGGCGGCATGTTCATCTTTTCAATATTTATAACAATTTCATTTTTAATCAAGGCAAGTATTGAATTAAGATTTTTGTGTTTTTTTTTAAACAGAAATCTTAAAAAGGTTAAGTATAACATGATATTTTTAAAATATTTTTATATTGATAAATTTCTTTAAATGGTTTTTATGGTTTGTAATTTTTTTTTTTTCGTTTGAATTACATAAAAATGTTTATATTTTCATTGTAATTTGATTCCTTTTCGTTTCGTTTGGAAATACTATATCGAATATATATTATAATATCCCTGAAATAATATAAACTTTTATGCATGAAGTTGTTTAAAGAAAAATTAAAAAAAAAAACAAAATTTAGTTAAAAATATATAACAATTTAATTTAATAATATATTTTTTTCTCATATTTATAAAGTTTATTATTTTATTAAATTTTAATTAAAGCATTTTAAAGAAATTTTTGTGAAATCATATTTTACTTAAATATTAATAACGAGTATGTGTACAAAAGGATAGTTATTGTTAACTAGTACAATAACTAGTGAATGGTGGTGAAATATTGATATTTAAAAATAAAAAAAAAATAAATACTCGTTTTAAATCTGTTTTATTTTTCAATATTTTATTTCTTATGATTCAAGCATGCTTTTTGCACGCCAATTACACATTTTTGTTTTTTTTTTTTTTTTAATATAATTTCATTTACATTTTTGTAAATATTTTAATTGAATTTTTATTTGATTTTCCCCCCAAAAAAAATATGCCTGTTTTTAGTAAAAAAAAACTTCTTTTAATTTAAATTTAAATTTAAGTAAAGATTTGATTTTTTTGCATGTCATTGATGATACCTTTGTGTATTTGTTTTTTTCTTTTCGTTTTCATACGTTATATAATTAAATGTATTTATTAGTTATTTAGGTTAAGTTATATTGAATAAATGAGTTTTGAACAAACATTTTAACAAAAAATATTTAAAATCAATCCGAAATTTCAAAAGAAAACTAAAATTTATTTTCATCTGTAGTCCAGACTATAGACTAGACTATAGGATAGACTATACCAGACTAAAGAGATCATAAACTAGACCATAGCTCAGCCTATAGATTATAATATAGTTCACACTATAGACTAGACTGTAGCTTAGACTATAGTCCAGACTAATGACCAAACTAAAGACTTGGCTATAGACCAAACTATAGGCTATAGTTTAGTTAATAGTTCAGACTATAGTCTAGCGTATAGTCAAAACTGTAGACTAGAATATAGTCATTACTATAGACTAAACAATAGTTCAGACTAAAGTCCAGACTATTGATCAGACTATATATAAAACTATAGTCGAGACAAAAGACCAGACTATAGTCTGACTATGGAGTAGACTATGGTGCAGATTATAGTTCAGACTACAGATTAGATTACAGACTAGACTATAGTTCAAACTACAGTTCAGACTTAAATCCTAACTATAGACTAGACTATAGACTACATTATAGACCTACACTATAGACTAGACTATAGACTAGACTATAGACTAGACTATAGACTAGACTATAGACTAGACTATAGACTGGACTATAGACTAGACTATAGACTAGACTATAGACTAGACTATAGACTAGACTATAGACTAGACTATAGACTAGACTATAGACTAGTCTATAGACTAGACTATAGACTAGACTATAGACTAGACTAGACTATAGACTAGACTATAGACTAGACTAGACTAGACTAGACTAGACTAGACTAGACTAGACTAGACTAGACTAGACTAACTAGACTAGACTAGACTATAGACTAGACTATAGACTAGACTATAGACTAGACTATAGACTAGACTATAGACTAGACTATAGACTAGACTAGACTAACTATAGACTAGACTAGACTATAGACTAGACTATAGACTAGACTAGACTAGACTAGACTAGACTAGACTATAGACTAGACTATAGACTATATAGACTAGACTATAGACTAGACTATAGACTAGACTATAGACTAGACTATAGACTAGACTATAGACTAGACTATAGACTAGACTATAGACTAGACTATAGACTAGACTATAGACTAGACTATAGACTAGACTATAGACTAGACTATAGACTAGACTATAGACTAGACTATAGACTAGACTATAGACTAGACTATAGACTAGACTATAGACTAGACTATAGACTAGACTATAGACTAGACTATAGACTAGACTATAGACTAGACTATAGACTAGACTATAGACTAGACTATAGACTAGACTATAGACTAGACTATAGACTAGACTATAGACTAGACTATAGACTAGACTATAGACTAGACTATAGACTAGACTATAGACTAGTAGACTAGACTATAGACTAGACTATAGACTAGACTATAGACTAGACTATAGACTAGACTATAGACTAGACTATAGACTAGACTATAGACTAGACTATAGACTAGACTATAGACTAGACTATAGACTAGACTATAGACTAGACTATAGACTAGACTATAGACTAGACTATAGACTAGACTATAGACTAGACTATAGACTAGACTATAGACTAGACTATAGACTAGACTATAGACTAGACTATAGACTAGACTATAGATTAGACTATAGACTAGACTATAGACTAGACTATAGACTAGACTATAGACTAGACTATAGACTAGACTATAGACTAGACTATAGACTAGACTATAGACTAGACTATAGACTAGACTATAGTCCAAATTATTGACTAAATATAGTCCAAACTATAGTTTAGAGTTTAATGCCAAGTCTAGTCAATTGACTGTAGTTCAGGCTATGGTCCAGACTATAGTCTGACCTATAGTCTAGACTATTGTCTGGACCACAATTTGAATTTTAGTCTGGACTAAAAATTGAACTATAGTCTGGACTATAGTCTAGTTTACAGTTTGGACTATAGTCTAATTTAAGATTGGATTATAGTTTGGACTAGACTATAGTCCAGAATAGCCCAGACTATAGTTCAGACTATAAACTATAGTCCAAACTATGGACTAGTCCCGACTATAGTCAATACCATAGACTAGACTATAGTCCAGTTTATATTTCAAACTATAGTCCAGACAATAGTCAAGATTATATCTCAGGCTATAATCTGCACTATAGTCTATTTTATAGTCTGGAACATATCCTGAGCTATAGTCTGGACTAGAGTTTAGTCAATAGTTGGACTGTAGTGCAAGCTATAGACTATAGTCCAGACTATATTCAATGCTAAAGACTTCACTATAGTCCAGACTATAGTCAATACTATAGACTAAACTATAGTCCAGTCTTTATTTCAAACTATAGTCCACACAATACTCCAGAGTATAGTTCAGACCATAATCCGCACTAGTCTGGTCTATAGTCTGGACTATAGCCTGAACTATAGTCTGAACTATATTCTAGTCAATAGTTGGGACTATACTCTGACCCAGATTATAGTTCAGACTATAGTACAGGGTTTAGATCAAACTGTAAACTAGACTATAGTGGAAACTATATCTCAAAGCTTATATTAAAACAAATTGTAAATTCATCTAAATAAAACTCATTTATTCAATTTTCCCCCTCCCCCTACAAAAATAGAAATTCTCGACTTGGCAGGCTTTTGTCCCATAAATCGTTAAACAATAACTTCGAACAACAACATAAACAAAAATATGTTTAAAATTTAAAAAAAAATTTATGTTTAAAATTTGTAAAATATTTAAATTTATCATTTTAGTTACTTTATAATTTTGAAAACAACAACAGGCTTTAGTTAGGCTTTTATTTAAAATTTAATTTAAAAAAGAATTAAATTTAATACACTGAGAAAAAAAAGTGCACTTAAATTATACAAACACCTAAAATTACTATCTAATAGTTTATTATTACAATAAACCTAAAAGAATAGAAATAAAGAATTTCACTACTCACTTCTAAAAAAAAATAATAATAATAAATGTGTAAAATAACACCAAATTCTATAAAAGCTACACTTCAACAAAATATTTAACAAAATAAACCAAATTTTTCACTAAAGCCACGCCTTTTTTGATAAAAAAAAAAAATATACTTTTTTATTTAATATTTTGATTTCACAAAACCTAAAATAAATTTTATATTAATATCCTAAAAATTTACTTAAACAAAAATTATATAAATAATATTCCTTTTAATGATATAAACAATTTAGTTAAAAAAACAGTTCCATTTTAAATTAAAAACTTACAAAACAGTTTGTTAAACTTTGTATAACAACAAATGGAAAACATTTTAAATGGAACCAGACTTTGTGAACATTTCTTAAAGAAAAAAAACTAGTTCAAATTGTAACTGCTAAATATGACAGTAATCCTTTAGTTTAACTTTATTTGAAAAACTATTCAACTCATGCATAAAAATAAATATCTAGTGTTTGACGTTCAAAACTAGTTAAAAAGGAACAATATTTCAATATTTTTTATTCAAAATACAAATGTTTAATTTATGAAATGATAACAGTTTTCAGAATTTGAAAAAGCAATTTGATAATTAACAGCTATCAAAAGAAAATCAGTTCTAGTTCAGTTCTAGTTCTGTTCTAGTTCAGTTCTAGTTCAGTTCTAGTTCAGTTTTAGTTCAGTTCTAGTTCAGTTCTAGTTCAGTTCTAGTTCAGTTCTAGTTCAGTTCTAGTTCAGTTCTAGTTCAGTTCTAGTTCAGTTCTAGTTCAGTTCTAGTTCAGTTCTAGTTCAGTTCTAGTTCAGTTCTAATTCAGTTCTAATTCAGTTCTAGTTAGTTCAGTTCAGTTCAGTTCAGTTGCAGTTCAGTTCTAGTTCAGTTCTAGTTTAGTTCTAGTTCAGTTCTAGTTTAGTTCTAGTTCAGTTCTAGTTCAGTTCTAGTTCAGTTCTTAGTTCAGTTCTAGTTCAGTTCTAGTTCAGTTCTAGTTCAGTTCAGTTCAGTTCTAGTTCGTTCTAGTTCAGTTCTAGTTCAGTTCTAGTTCAGTTCTAGTTCAGTTCTAGTTCAGTTCTAGTTCAGTTCTAGTTCAGTTCTAGTTCAGTTCTAGTTCAGTTCTAGTTAAGTTCTTCCTCAGTCGTCTAGTTCAGTTTTAGTTCAGTTCTAGTTCAGTTCTAGTTCAGTTCTAGTTCAGTTCTAGTTCAGTTCTAGTTCAGTTCTAGTTCAGTTCTAGTTCAGTTCTAGTTCAGTTCTAGTTCAGTTCTAGTTCAGTTCTAGTTCAGTTCTAGTTCAGTTCTAGTTCAGTTCTAGTTCAGTTCTAGTTCAGTTCTAGTTCAGTTCTAGTTCAGTTCTAGTTCAGTTCTAGTTCAGTTCTAGTTCAGTTCTAGTTCAGTTCTAGTTCAGTTCTAGTTCAGTCTAGTTCAGTTCTAGTTCAGTTCTAGTTCAGTTCTAGTTCAGTTCTAGTTCAGTTCTAGTTCAGTTCTAGTTCAGTTCTAGTTCAGTTCTAGTTCAGTTCTAGTTCAGTTCTAGTTCAGTTCTAGTTCAGTTCTAGTTCAGTTCTAGTTCAGTTCTAGTTCAGTTCTAGTTCAGTTCTAGTTCAGTTCTAGTTCAGTTCTAGTTCAGTTCTAGTTCAGTTCTAGTTCAGTTCTAGTTCAGTTCTAGTTCAGTTCTAGTTCAGTTCTAGTTCAGTTCTAGTTCAGTTCTAGTTCAGTTCTAGTTCAGTTCTAGTTCAGTTCTAGTTCAGTTCTAGTTCAGTTTCTAGTTCAGTTCTAGTTCAGTTCTAGTTCAGTTCTAGTTCAGTTCTAGTTCAGTTCTAGTTCAGTTCTAGTTCAGTTCTAGTTCAGTTCTAGTTCAGTTCTAGTTCAGTTCTAGTTCAGTTCTAGTTCAGTTCTAGTTCAGTTCTAGTTCAGTTCTAGTTCAGTTCTAGTTCAGTTCTAGTTCAGTTCTAGTTCAGTTCTAGTTCAGTTCTAGTTCAGTTCTAGTTCAGTTCTAGTTCAGTTCTAGTTCAGTTCTAGTTCAGTTCTAGTTCAGTTCTAGTTCAGTTCTAGTTCAGTTCTAGTTCAGTTCTAGTTCAGTTCTAGTTCAGTTCTAGTTCAGTTCTAGTTCAGTTCTAGTTCAGTTCTAGTTCAGTTCTAGTTCAGTTCTAGTTCAGTTCTAGTTCAGTTCTAGTTCAGTTCTAGTTCAGTTCTAGTTCAGTTCTAGTTCAGTTCTAGTTCAGTTCTAGTTCAGTTCTAGTTCAGTTCTAGTTCAGTTCTAGTTCAGTTCTAGTTCAGTTCTAGTTCAGTTCTAGTTCAGTTCTAGTTCAGTTCTAGTTCAGTTCTAGTTCAGTTCTAGTTCAGTTCTAGTTCAGTTCTAGTTCAGTTCTTTCAGTTCTAGTTCAGTTCTAGTTCAGTTCTAGTTCAGTTCTAGTTCAGTTCTAGTTCTTTCAGTTCTAGTTCAGTTCTAGTTCAGTTCTAGTTCAGTTCTAGTTCAGTTCTAGTCAGTTCTAGTTCAGTTCTAGTTCAGTTCTAGTTCAGTTATAGTTCAGTTCTAGTCAGTTCTAGTTCAGTTCTGTTCAGTTCTAGTTCAGTTCTAGTTCTAGTTCAGTTCTAGTTCAGTTCTAGTTCAGTTCTAGTTCAGTTCTAGTTCAGTTCTAGTTCAGTTCTAGTTCAGTTCTAGTTCAGTTCTAGTTCAGTTCTAGTTCAGTTCTAGTTCAGTTCTAGTTCAGTTCTAGTTCAGTTCTAGTTCAGTTCTAGTTCAGTTCTAGTTCAGTTCTAGTTCAGTTCTAGTTCAGTTCTAGTTCAGTTCTAGTTCAGTTCTAGTTCAGTTTCTAGTTCAGTTCTAGTTCAGTTCTAGTTCAGTTCTAGTTCAGTTCTAGTTCAGTTCTAGTTCAGTTCTAGTTCAGTTCTAGTTCAGTTCTAGTCAGTTCTAGTTCAGTTCTAGTTCAGTTCTAGTTCAGTTCTAGTTCAGTTCTAGTTCAGTTTCTAGTTCAGTTCTAGTTCAGTTCTAGTTCAGTTCTAGTTCAGTTCTAGTTCAGTTTCTAGTTCAGTTCTAGTTCAGTTCTAGTTCAGTTCTAGTTCAGTTCTAGTTCAGTTCAGTTCTAGTTCAGTTCTAGTCAGTTCTAGTTCAGTTCTAGTTCAGTTCTAGTTCAGTTCTAGTTCAGTTCTAGTTCAGTTCTAGTTCAGTTCTAGTCAGTTCTACTTCAGTTCTAGTTCAGTTCTAGTTCAGTTCTAGTTCAGTTCTAGCTTCAGTTCTAGTTCAGTTCTGACTTCAGTTTAGTTAGTTCTAGTTCTGTTCTGTCTGTTCTAGTCGTCTAGTTCTGTTCTAATTCTGTTCTAGTTCTGTTCTAGTCTGTTCTAGTTCTGTTCTAGTTCTGTTCTAGTTATGTTCTAGTTCTGTTCTAGTTCTGTTCTAGTTCTGTTCTAGTTCTGTTCTAGTTCTGTTCTAGTTCTGTTCTAGTACTGTTCTAGTTCTGTTCTAATTCTGTTCTAGTTCTTTTCTACTTCTGTTCTAGTTCAGTTCTACTTCTGTTCTAGTTCAGTTCTAGTTCAGTTCTAGTTCAGTTCTAGTTCAGTTTCTCAGTTCAGTTCTCAGTTCAGTTCTAGTTCAGTTCTAGTTCAGTTCTAGTTCAGTCCTAGTTCAGTTCTAGTTCAGTTCTAGTACAGTTCTAGTACAGTTCTAGTTCAGTTCTAGTTCAGTTCTAGTTTAGTTCTAGTTCAGTTCTAGTTCAGTTCTAGTTCAGTTCTAGTTCAGTTCTAGTTCAGTTCTAGTTCAGTTCTAGTTCATTTCTAGTTCAGTTCTAGTTCAGTTCTAGTACAGTTCTAGTACAGTTCTAGTTCAGTTCTAGTTCAGTTCTAGTTTAGTTCTAGTTCAGTTCTAGTTCAGTTCTAGTTCAGTTCTAGTTCAGTTCTATTTCATTTCTAGTTCAGTTCTAGTTCAGTTCTAGTTCAGTTCTAGTTCAGTCCTAGTTCAGTTCTAGTTCAGTTCTAGTTCAGTTTTAGTTCAGTTCTAGTTCAGTTCTAGTTCAGTTCTAGTTCAGTTCTAGTTCAGTTCTAGTTCAGTTCTAGTTCAGTTCTAGTTCAGTTCTAGTTCTAGTTCTAGTTCTAGTCAGTTCTAGTTCAGTTCTAGTTCAGTTCTAGTTCAGTTTCTAGTTCAGTTCTAGTTCAGTCCTAGTTCAGTTCTAGTTCAGTTCTAGTCAGTTCTAGTTACAGTTCTAGTTCAGTTCTAGTTCAGTTCTAGTTCAGTTCTAGTTCAGTTCTAGTTCAGTTCTAGTTCAGTTCTAGTTCAGTTCTAGTTTCAGTTCTAGTTCAGTTCTAGTTCAGTTCTAGTTCAGTTCTAGTTCAGTTCTAGTTCAGTTCTAGTTCAGTTCTAGTTCAGTTCTAGTTCAGTTCTAGTCAGTTCTAGTTCAGTTCTAGTTCAGTTCTAGTTCAGTTCTAGTTCAGTTCTAGTTCAGTTCTAGTTCAGTTCTAGTTCAGTTCTAGTTCAGTTCTAGTTCAGTTCTAGTTCAGTTCTAGTTCAGTTTCTAGTTCAGTTCTAGTTCAGTTCTAGTTCAGTTCTAGTTCAGTTCTAGTTCAGTTCTAGTTCAGTTCTAGTTCAGTTCTAGTCAGTTCTAGTTCAGTTCTAGTTCAGTTCTAGTTCAGTTCTAGTTCAGTTTCTAGTTCAGTTCTAGTTCAGTTCTAGTTCAGTTCTAGTTCAGTTCTAGTTCAGTTCTACTTCAGTCTAGTTCAGTTCTAGTTCTGTTCTAGTTCTGTTCTAGTTCTGTTCTAGTTCTGTTCTATTTCTGTTCTAATTCTGTTCTAGTCTGTTCTAGTTCTTTTCTAGTTCTGTTCTAGTTCTGTTCTAGTTATGTTCTAGTTCTGTTCTAGTTCTGTTCTAGTTCTGTTCTAGTTTCTGTTCTAGTTCTGTTCTAGTTCTGTTCTAGTTCTGTTCTAGTACTGTTCTAGTTCTGTTCTAATTCTGTTCTAGTTCTTTTCTACTTCTGTTCTAGTTCAGTTCTACTTCTGTTCTAGTTCAGTTCTATTTCTATTCTACTTCAGTTCTAGTGGTAATCTTATCAAATTTAAAGTGCTTTTTCTACATAATTAAAGCAAAATCTGTTATCCTTTCAAACAAATAACAAAGCAATTACTAAATAAAAATAACAAAAAAAGTAAATAAGGTTTTTCTTTCTTAAATTTATATATTTTTTCTTATTTTTATTATCAGTAAATTTGAAAAAAGAAACGGTTTTGAGAAATTTAGTTTTAATTTTCATTTAATTTAAATTCTTAAAAGTAAAATAATAAAAACAAATCGCGGTAAAAAAGAAAAGCCTACAAAACCATCGAGAATTTGGTAATTTCACGTTTTGTATAGGAGTTTTTTGGTTATGTACAGGAAATGATCGACTGGATGTCCTATCTATCGGTGGTCTCAACACTGGGCTTTGTGGTCTTCTTTGCCGTCGGTCCCGGTTCAATACCCTGGATGATAACGGCCGAACTATTTTCGCAGGGTCCGCGACCAAGTGCTATGGCCATAGCGGTATTGGTCAATTGGATGGCGAACTTTGTGGTTGGCATTGGTTTCCCCAGTATGAAGGTAAACTAGAATTTATAAAATACAAAATTTGATATTTATTATAATTTTTATTTTTGCAGACTGCCTTGGAAAATTATACATTCTTACCGTTTAGCGTTATGTTAGCCATATTTTGGATATTCACCTATAAAAGGTTCCTGAGACCAAAAACAAAACCTTCGAAGAAATTTTGGCGCTATCCGTCATGGAAATGGAAGGTATATTCTTTAACTAATTTTTTTATTTTGTTATTTTCTTTTTAAAAATTATTTCGAATTTTTAAGTTTATTGGTTTGTTTTTTTCGACTATTTAATGAGAACAAAACTTGGAAGTTTTAGATTTTTAGAGATTTTTTTTTTATGATTTAAAGTTTTGTGTTTAATGGTATTGTATTAATACAAATCAGTACTAGTTCAGTACTAGTTCAGTACTTGTTCAGTTCAAGTTAGTTCTAGTGCTAGTTCCTTTCTAGTCAGTTCTAGTTTCGTAGTTCAGTTATAGTTCAGTTCTAGTTCAGTTCTAGTTCAGTTCTAGTTCAGTTCTAGTTCAGTTCTAGTTCAGTTCTAGTTCAGTCTAGTTCAGTTCTAGTTCAGTTCTAGTTCAGTTCTAGTTCAGTTCTAGTTCGTCTAGTCAGTTCTAGTTCAGTTCTAGTTCAGTTCTAGTTCAGTTCTAGTTCAGTTCTAGTTCAGTTCTAGTTCAGTTCTAGTTCAGTTCTAGTTCAGTTCTAGTTCCGTTCTAGTTCAGTTCTAGTCAGTTCTAGTTCAGTTCTAGTTCAGTTCTAGTTCAGTTCTAGTTCAGTTCTAGTTCAGTTCTAGTTCAGTTCTAGTTCAGTTTTTAGTTTTTCAGTTCTAGTTATAAGTTCTAGTTCAGTCTAGTTCAGTCTAGTTCAGTTCTAGTTCAGTTCTAGTTCAGTTCTAGTTCAGTTCTAGTTCTGTTCTAGTTCTGTTCTAGTTCAGTTCTAGTTCTGTTCTGCTGTTTCTGTTCCAGTTCTGTTCTAGTTCAGTTCTAGTTCAGTTCTAGTTCAGTTCTAGTTCAGTTCTAGTTCAGTTCTAGTTCAGTTCTAGTTCAGTTCTAGTTCAGTTCTAGTTCAGTTCTAGTTCAGTTCTAGTTCAGTTCTAGTTCAGTTCTAGTTCAGTTCTAGTTCAGTTCTAGTTCAGTTCTAGTTCAGTTCTAGTTCAGTTCTAGTTCAGTTCTAGTTCAGTTCTAGTTCAGTTCTAGTTCAGTTCTAGTTCAGTTCTAGTTCAGTTCTAGTTCAGTTCTAGTTCAGTTCTAGTTCTGTTCTAGTTCAGTTCTAGTTCAGTTCTAGTTCAGTTCTAGTTCAGTTCTAGTTCTGTTCTAGTTCTGTCTAGTTCGTTTAGTTCAGTTCTAGTTCAGTTCTAGTTCAGTTCTAGTTCAGTTCTAGTTCAGTTCTAGTTCAGTTCTAGTTCAGTTCTAGTTCAGTTCTAGTTCAGTTCTAGTTCAGTTCTAGTTCAGTTCTAGTTTAGTTCTAGTTTAGTTCTAGTTCAGTTCTAGTTCAGTTCAGTTCAGTTCTAGTTCAGTTCTAGTTCAGTTCTAGTTCAGTTCTAGTTCAGTTCTAGTTCAGTTCTAGTTCAGTTCTAGTTCAGTTCTAGTTCAGTTCTAGTTCAGTTCTAGTTCAGTTCTAGTTCAGTTCTAGTTCAGTTCTAGTTCAGTTCTAGTTCAGTTCTAGTTCAGTTCTAGTTCAGTTCCAATTCAGTTCCAGTTCAGTTCCAGTTCAGTTCTAGTTCCGTTCTAGTTCAGTTCTAGTTCAGTTCTAGTTCAGTTCTAGTTCAGTTCTAGTTCAGTTCTAGTTCAGTTCTAGTTCAGTTCTAGTTCAGTTGTTCAGTTCTAGTTCAGTTCTAGTTCAGTTCTAGTTCAGTTCTAGTTCAGTTCTAGTTCAGTTCTAGTTCAGTTCTAGTTCAGTTCTAGTTCAGTTCTAGTTCAGTTCTAGTTCAGTTCTAGTTCAGTTCTAGTTCAGTTCTAGTTCAGTTCTAGTTCAGTTCTAGTTCAGTTTAGTTCAGTTCTAGTTCAGTTTAGTTCAGTTCTAGTTCAGTTCTAGTTCAGTTCTAGTTCAGTTCTAGTTCAGTTCTAGTTCAGTTCTAGTTCAGTTCTAGTTCAGTTCTAGTTCAGTTCTAGTTCAGTTCTAGTTCAGTTCTAGTTCAGTTCTAGTTCAGTTCTAGTTCAGTTCTAGTTCAGTTCTAGTTCAGTTCTAGTTCAGTTCTAGTTCAGTTCTAGTTCGGTTCTAGTTCTGTTCTAGTTCAGTTCTAGTTCTGTTCTAGTTCAGTTTTAGTTAATTTCTAGTTCGGATCAGTTCCAATTTTGGGAATGATTAGATCTTACTAAAGCAAACATATCTGAATATGAAAATAATTAAATTTACGAAATTTGTTAGCATTAATACAGTACCATCTATTTTTCTTAATTTATAGTTCAATTACAAAATTTTAATTTTCTAAAATTTCATTTAGTCGAAGCACTTTATTTAATTTTTATTTCAAATGTTAATTTTATACTTTCCTAATTTAACAATTTTAATAACCCATAACAATTTTTTTATATAAAAAAAACTAACTTTAATTATAAAAAAATTGAAACCATTACCCAACAAACCTTTTTTGATCATAAACTAAAAACAAGAAGGACATTCCGAGATAGTAGACTGTACGGGTAAGTTGCATGATGAACCAAAATAGAAAAAAGTATATGAAAAAAGAAAACCCTGCAATTAACATACAACCCCCATCCCTTTATAAATATTTTTTATATACAAAGCAAATTTTAAAGTTGGTTCTTTTAAACACTTTTCTTTAACAAAGAATTTATAAACATAATAAAAAATAATAATGTTAGTAATAAATATTGTTCTATAAGTAGTTTTTTAAACAAACAAAAAAATGTTAAATAAAATGTGTTCCTTTTAATATGTTTATATCTATATATTTTTCTTAAACAAATACTTTCTTAATGTTATATATAAAAACAAATTATTAATTACATAATTCTAAATACCTGCTATAATTTTGTTTAAATATTTGTTAATTTTTTACAACAAAACAAATTACCAAAAATAATAGTTTCTTGTTATGAATGCTTTGAATGCTACATAAACATTTAAAAATTAAAAAAAAAAATACAATCTTTTATTCTAATCGTTTTGTATCATAAAATTAATTCAACAAAAAAATTACTTTTAATTATACAAAATCCAAATATTTGAAAAAAACTCAAAATTTTCCAAAAACAAATTAAAAATTTCATCATGTTTTCATGTCAAGCGTTTGTTCTTCATGCCTTAACCATTATTAGCTCTATCTCTTCATCATCCTTCGCCTACGTCATCGTCATTTACAACAACAATTACAACAATATTTAATACTAAAAAACAACAATTGAAACAAAAAAGACTTTATTTAATACACTTGATTTAAGTTCAAATTTCTTTTTTGTTTTATTGCCTCTATTTTAAATTAACCAATTTACATTAATATGCGAACCAATCCAACTTTATATTAATAAATTTTGATAATATAATCAAAAGCTTTACTCAGGATTACATAGGCTTCCAGTAAGTTAAGTCATTTTCTTGAACTTATAACTTATTTGCCCCATCCATATCAGTTTTAAACTTGTTCCAGTTTCCCATAGCTCAGGGTGGCGAGTCCATAACGTCCAGTCTCATAATGTCAATTGACTCATAATGTCCACAGACGTTAAGTAACAATTTTGAAAGCTGTCAAGTGTCCATGAGCAATGTGTCATAAAGATCAAGGATTTCCAAAGAGCCATTATCGAAAAAAGCTTAAGTCGGGTATTCGAAATACCCCTGGGCCAAAGGCCGGCTATCCAGTGCTCCATACCTCAGGGCTTGTTTAGCCGTAATTTCTTTTTTTTCTTAGTTTTGTTCTTGTTCTGTTCTAGTTCTGTTCTAGTTCTGTTCTAGTTCTGTCTCTGTTCTGTTATAGTCTGTTTAGTTCTGTTCTAGTTCTGTTCTAGTTCTGTTCTAGTTCTGTTCTAGTTCTGTTCTAGTTCTGTTCTAGTTCTGTTCTAGTTTCTGTTCTAGTTCTGTTCTAGTTCTGTTCTAGTTCTGTTCTAGTTCTGTTCTAGTTCTGTTCTAGTTCTGTTCTAGTTCTGTTCTAGTTCTGTTCTAGTTCTGTTCTAGTTCTGTTCTAGTTATGTTCTAGTTCTTTCTAGTTCTGTTCTAGTTCTGTTCTAGTTCTGTTCTAGTTCTGTTCTAGTTCTGTTCTAGTTCTGTTCTAGTTCTGTTCTAGTTCTGTTCTAGTTCTGTTCTAGTTCTGTTCTAGTTCTGTTCTAGTTCTGTTCTAGTTCTGTTCTAGTTCTGTTCTGTTCTGTTCTAGTTCTGTTCTAGTTCTGTTCTAGTTCTGTTCTAGTTCTGTTCTAGTTCTGTTCTAGTTCTGTTCTAGTTCTGTTCTAGTTCCGTTCTAGTTCTGTTCTAGTTCTGTTCTAGTTCAGTTCTAGTTCATGTTCTAGTCATTTCTAGTTCTGTTCTAGTCTGTTCTAGTTCTGTTCTAGTTCTGTTCTAGTTCGGTTCTAGTTCTGTTCTAGTTCTGTTCTAGTTCTGTTCTAGTTCTGTTCTAGTTCTGTTCTAGTTCTGTTCTAGTTTCTGTTCTAGTTCTGTTCTAGTTCAGTTCTAGTTCTGTTCTAGTTCTGTTCTAGTTCTGTTCTAGTTCTGTTCTAGTTCTGTTCTAGTTCTGTTCTAGTTCTTTCTAGTTCTGTTCTAGTTCTGTTCTAGTTCTGTTCTAGTTCTGTTCTAGTTCTGTTCTAGTTCTGTTCTAGTTCTGTTCTAGTTCTGTTCTAGTTCTGTTCTAGTTCTGTTCTAGTTCTGTTCTAGTTCTGTTCTAGTTCTGTTCTAGTTCTGTTCTAGTTCATTTCTAGTTCTGTCTAGTCTGTTCTAGTTCTGTTCTAGTTCTGTTCTAGTTCTGTTCTAGTTCTGTTCTAGTTCTGTTCTAGTTCTGTTCTAGTCTGTTCTAGTTCTGTTCTAGTTCAGTTCTAGTTCTGTGCTAGTTCTGTTCTAGTTCTGTTCTAGTTCTGTTCTAGTTCTGTTCTAGTTCTGTTCTAGTTCTGTTCTAGTTCTGTTCTGTTCTGTTCTAGTTCTGTTCTAGTTCTGTTCTAGTTCTGTTCTAGTTCTGTTCTAGTTCTGTTCTAGTGCTGTTCTAGTGCTGTTCTAGTGCTGTTCTAGTTCTGTTCTAGTCTGTTCTATTCTGTTTCTAGTTCTAGTTCTGTTCTAGTTGCTGTTCTAGTGCTGTTCTAGTTCTAGTTCTAGTTCTAGTTCTAAGTTCTGTTCTAGTTCTGTTCTAGTTCTGTGCTAGTTCTGTTCTAGTTCTGTTCTAGTTCTGTTCTAGTTCTGTTCTAGTTCTGTTCTAGTTCTGTTCTAGTTCTGTTCTAGTTCTGTTCTAGTTCTGTTCTAGTTCTGTTCTAGTTCTGTTCTAGTTCTGTTCTAGTTCTGTTCTAGTTTGTTCTAGTTCTGTTCTAGTTCTGTTCTAGTTCTGTTCTAGTTCTGTTCTAGTTCTGTTCTAGTCTGTTCTAGTTCTGTTCTAGTTCTGTTCCAGTTCTGTTCCAGCTCTGTTCTAGTTCTGTTCTAGTTCTGTTCTAGTTCTGTTCTAATTATATTCTAGTTCTGTTCTCAGTCCAATCTAGTTCTGTTCCCGGTCCAATCTAGTTCTTTTCTAATTCTGACTAATTTCCGTTGTTAGCCATTTGAATATATCTTAAGTAAATTGTAATACTTTTATTTTAACTTTATTTTGTAAATTAATTTTTATTTTATTTATTTATTTCCTTAATTTAGCAATGAATCCGACACAAGTAAATCCACTGAAGATATTGAAATAACTCCACGTAATTCCATAGCAGAACAGTCCAAATCGCACAATTCTTGATTTATTTCTCTTATATCTTAATTTTTATTATTTAGTTATATTTAAGTTATTGTTTCTTACATATTTTTATTGTACTTATTATCAAAATTTTAAATTTTTTATAATTTTTGTAATTTTTTCTTTTTTATATTTAAATAAATAATTTTGAACTCTAAAAAGAACTTCCAAGTATTTAGTATAAAAATTGTTTTTAGTTTAATTGAAAAAGTATTTTATTTGTGATAATAAAAAGTAAGTAAAACTGTTTAGTATGAAGATTTAATTAGGGGTAAAATTGAAGTATGTTTGAAATTTACCAAAAGTATTTAAAGATAAACGGATTTATTCGAAAATATTCTCTTAATGGATTTACTTTCGATTGGAATTATTACACATAGAATTAAATAATTTGTAATAATTCCAAATACATATTATTAGCGTATTTCTAAATAAGTTAGGTTTCCAATAATTGTTACATTTTATTTGGGTTTAAAGGGCTTTCAAATCAAATCTACAAATAAATAACTATTTCCTTAAAGCTTTTCTCTATAAATATTTTTGGTAAATTCTCAAATGTATTTTCTTAAAATTTTTCTAATGTTTTGCAAATAAAATTTATTAAAAAAAAATATTACAAAAACAAACAAAACAAAAAAAATACCCATACAATTTAAAACATAATCGTAGAGTGTGCGAATTTCAGGAGTATGCTAAACTGCACAAATAGTTTGGAGCCACAAAGTATGAATTCGGGCATCGAACATGCCGCCCTTATGGTATCTGAGGAGAAGACCCAACATGATTCACGTAAGACAATATTTCTATTCATAATCATTAACCAAATCAAAAATATATTTAAAATCTCTATATATAATTTATTTTTTTGTTTTTGTGTAGTTAAACAAAATTTATGTTATCTTCTAATACTGAAATTATTGAAATAAAAAAAAAAACAAATTAACAAACTACTAACACCCTTTTTAATCCAAAAACGAAATTGTTATTTGTCTGAAATAAAAACACTTATATTTTAGTTTACACAAATTTTCTTATTTATAATATTTTTTATTTCCTGAATTGACAATTATTAAACGTTTTAACAACTTATTAAAGAACATTATTTTTTTATGAAAGTAATAACAAACAAAATTGTCAACTAAATGTCAAACACACAAAACACAACTTAACATGTCAATGTCATCACTCATTAATCATTTAACAAACTAATTAAATCTATCAATCATCCAGTCATTATTAAGCATTTTGTTGTTTCATTAGTTTAACTTGTTTATAATTATTTATAGTTTCTTAGTTTCAAGATAAAATGCATTAAAAGGTTTAAAAGTTTACATTGAAATTCAAAAATTGCAGCAGAAAAAGTTCTAGTTCAGTTCTAATTCAGTACTAGTTCAGTTCTAGTTCAGTTCTAGTTCAGTTCTAGTTCAGTTCTAGTTCAGTTCGAGTTCAGTTCTAGTTCAGTTCTAGTTCAGTTCTAGTTCAGTTCTAGTTCAGTTCTAGTTCAGTTCTAGTTCAGTTCTAGTTCAGTTCTAGTTCAGTTCTAGTTCAGTTCTAGTTCAGTTCTAGTTCAGTTCTAGTTCAGTTCTAGTTCAGTTCAGTTCTAGTTCAGTTCTAGTTCAGTTCTAGTTCAGTTCTAGTTCAGTTCTAGTTCAGTTCTAGTCAGTTCTAGTTCAGTTCTAGTTCAGTTCTAGTTCAGTTCTAGTTCAGTTCTAGGTCAGTTCTAGTTCAGTTCTAGTTCAGTTCTAGTTCAGTTCTAGTTCAGTTCTAGTTCAGTTCTAGGTCAGTTCTAGTTCAGTTCTAGTTCAGTTCTAGTTCAGTTCTAGTTCAGTTCTAGTTCAGTTCTAGTTCAGTTCTAGTTCAGTTCTAGTTCAACTAGTTCTAGTTCAGTTCTAGTTCAGTTCTAGTTCAGTTCTAGTTCAGTTCTAGTTCAGTTCTAGTTCAGTTCTAGTTCAGTTCTAGTTCAGTTCTAGTTCAACTAGTTCTAGTTCAGTTCTAATTCAGTACTAGTTCAGTTCTAGTTCAGTTCTAGTTCAGTTCTAGTTCAGTTCTAGGTCAGTTCTAGTTCAGTTCTAGTTCAGTTCTAGTTCAGTTCTAGTTCAGTTCTAGGTCAGTTCTAGTTCAGTTCTAGTTCAGTTCTAGTTCAATTCTAGTTCAGTTCCAGTTCAGTTCTAGTTCATTTCTAGGTCAGTTCAAGTTCAGTTCTAGGTCAGTTCTAGTTCAGTTCTAGTTCAGTTCTAGTTCAGTTCTAGTTCAGTTCTAGTTTAGTTCTAGTTCAGTTCTAGTTCAGTTCTAGTTCAGTTCTAGTTCAGTTCTAGTTCAGTTCTAATTCAGTACTAGTTCAGTTCAAGTTCAGTTCTAGTTCAGTTCTAGTTCAGTTCTAGTTCAGTTCTAGTTCAGTTCTAGTTCAGTTCTAGTTCAGTTCTAATTCAGTACTAGTTCAGTTCTAGTTCAGTTCTAGTTCAGTTCTAGTTCAGTTCTAGGTCAGTTCTAGTTCAGTTCTAGTTCAGTTCTAGTTCAGTTCTAGTTCAGTTCTAGTTCAGTTCTAGTTCAGTTCTAGGTCAGTTCTAGTTCAGTTCTAGTTCAGTTCTAGTTCAATTCTAGTTCAGTTCTAGTTCAGTTCTAGTTCAGTTCTAGTTCAGTTCTAGTTCAGTTCTAGTTCAGTTCTAGTTCAGTTCTAGTTCAGTTCTAGTTCAGTTCTAGTTCAGTTCTAGTTCAGTTCTAGTTCAGTTCTAGTTCAGTTCTAGTTCAGTTCTAGTTCAGTTCTAGTTCAGTTCTAGTTCAGTTCTAGTTCAGTTCTAGTTCAGTTCTAGTCAGTTCTAGTTCAGTTCTAGTTCAGTTCTAGGTCAGTTCTAGTTCAGTTCTAGTTCAGTTCTAGTTCAGTTCTAGTTCAGTTCTAGTTCAGTTCTAGGTCAGTTCTAGTTCAGTTCTAGTTCAGTTCTAGTTCAATTCTAGTTCAGTTCTAGTTCAGTTCTAGTTCAGTTCTAGGTCAGTTCTAGTTCAGTTCTAGTTCAGTCTTGTTCAGTTCTAGTTCAGTTCTAGTTCAGTTCTAGTTCAGTTCTAGTTCAGTTCTAGTTCAGTTCTAGTTCAGTTCTAGTTCAGTTCTAGTTCAGTTCTAGTTCAGTTCTAGTTCAGTTCTAGTTCAGTTCTAGTTCAGTTCTAGTTCAGTTCTAGTTCAGTTCTAGTTCAGTTCTAGTTCAGTTCTAGTTCAGTTCTAGTTCAGTTCTAGTTCAGTTCTAGTTCAGTTCTAGTTCAGTTCTAGTTCAGTTCTAGTTCAGTTTTAGTTCAGTTCTAGTTCAGTTCTAGTTCAGTTCTAGTTCAGTTCTAGTTCAGTTCTAGTTCAGTTCTAGTTCAGTTCTAGTTCAGTTCTAGTTCAGTTCTAGTTCAGTTCTAGTTCAGTTCTGTTCAGTTCTAGTTCAGTTCTAGTTCAGTTCTAGTTCAGTTCTAGTTCAGTTCTAGTTCAGTTCTAGTTCAGTTCTAGTTCAGTTCTAGTTCAGTTCTAGTTCAGTTCTAGTTCAGTTCTAGTTCAGTTCTAGTTCAGTTCTAGTTCAGTTCTAGTTCAGTTCTAGTTCAGTTCTAGTTCAGTTCTAGTTCAGTTCTAGTTCAGTTCTGGTGCAGTTCTAGTTCAGTTCTAGTTCAGTTCTAATTTGGGAGCTAATTTTGTTCAAAATTTACATAAGCTTTAAACCTTATAATCGTTTACGTTTATTTTTTTAGTTTCGTAACATTAGCGATTTAGTTGCTTTATAATATTTATAATGAATTAAATTATTAACAATATTGTAAATTAAATATGTTTGTGCTCGTTAATTGTGTATGTTATTAGTTGTGATTGTTTAGATTTCAAAAACTTTAATATATAGAAAAAAATTTGAAACCAACTAATTTAATTTAAGTTACATGTTGTGGTGAGTTGCTACTAAAATATTTGAATAATATTTGATATACATATAAGGGACTGTAATATTTTTGCAGCCGACATAGTCCATTATGGTCTTATTAGCAACACATCTTACATAATAACTTTAAATAGATTAGATTATTATATTGTAATATAATTTTAATTTTTTACAGATTTTTAATTAATTTAATTTTCCTTAATTTTCTTTTTCATACTCTAATAAATAATTGAATATGTTTCTTTGGCATTTATTATTTGCGGTAAATAATTTTAAACATTTGAAAAAAAAACTATCCCAAAAAATCAAACATCTTTAATAAACATCGTTAAAATTGGATTTTTCTCAACTCATTAAACCAAAACAAAAAAAATAATCTCAATAATACACTGAAACAAAACATATCAACTTGAATTGGCCAAAAATAAATCTATTTTTGTTTCTGAAACCCCTTTGTATTATAATTTGATTATGAATAAAAAAAACAACTAAAGTATTTGGTACAACTTCATTTTCATTAACGGTTGAAGGCATGGGTCCATATCCGTTAAGCGATAGCACAAATCTCTTGGGTCCAACAACAAGTTTAGCTGGCAGCTCAACTTGTTACACCAATTATGGTACGAATGCGTATAGTACGCCAAATCCAATGCGCAAGTGTTACTACGATTCTTATTATGATCGTGATAATTTTCGTCGCCATTCGGCTCATGGAAGAATGTGTAGGTGTCATCAGGTATCCCCTATAACGTCTGTTAAATGTTCACTTTGTCAAATACACCAAAAAAAAAAAAGAAAAACAAGAACAAGAAAATTCACTCAAATTGTTATTAATTTTTATATATATATTTATTTTATTTTGGTATTTGTACAGTTTTAATGGAGTAAAACAAGCAAAGTTGAAAAACAGAACTATTTAAATGATAATCAAAAACAAAATAAAATTGTTGTAATTTTAAATTCACTTTTTTGTTTCATAATTTTTTTTTAACAGCACTTCATTTATGTTATCTTAAAAGCTTAAATTTTTAACTGAAATTTCAGCAATCCATTCATATTGTCACGCTTAAAATCGTACTTTTCCGCTTGTAGAAAGATTTTTGAAAAATAAGATCAACTTAAAGAAAAGTTGCCCTGCATTAAGTCATTCATAGTCAAAGCCAACAATAAATTCGAAATTAAATATCGACGTCGAAAACATTTCTAGTACCAAATACCTTTATTTATAACATTAATCTACTACAATACATTAAAAGAATGATCATTCTTTATGAGTTGGGCTAACATTAAAAGCAAAACATTCACGATAAAATTTAAAATTCACGGAACTTATTCAAGATCAATGAGTTTATAGATTCAACTTGTGATTCATCTATCAACTTCTGATTCCTTAACACACTAACTTGTCTACAGTTCAGTTCAAGTTCAGTTCTAGTTTAGTTCTATCCTAGTTCAGTCCTAGTTCCGTTCTACTTAGTTCAGTTCTAGTTTAGTTGTAGATCAGTTCTAGTTCAGTTGTGGATCAGCTCCAGTTCAGTTGTGAATCAGATCTAGTTCAGTTTTAGTTCCAGTAAAGTTTTAGTTCAGTTCCAGTTTAGGTCTAGTTCAGTTCTAGTTCAGTTCTAATTCAGTTCTAATTCAGTTCTAGTTCAGTTCTAGTTCAGTTCTAATTCAGTTCTAGTTCTGTTCTAGTTCAGTTCTAGTTCAGTTCTAGTTCAGTTCTAGTTCAGTTCTAGTTCAGTTCTAGTTCAGTTCTAGTTCAGTTCTAGTTCAGTTCTAGTTCAGTTCTAGTTCAGTTCTAGTTCAGTTCTAGTTCAGTTCTAGTTCAGTTCTAGTTCAGTTCTAGTTCAGTTCTAGTTCAGTTCTAGTTCAGTTCTAGTTCAGTTCTAGTTCAGTTCTAGTTCAGTTCTAGTTCAGTTCTAGTTCAGTTCTAGTTCAGTTCTAGTTCAGTTCTAGTTCAGTTCTAGTTCAGTTCTAGTTCAGTTCTAGTTCAGTTCTAGTTCAGTTCTAGTTCAGTTCTAGTTCAGTTCTAGTTCAGTTCTAGTTCAGTTCTAGTTCAGTTCTAGTTCAGTTCTAGTTCAGTTCTAGTTCAGTTCTAGTTCAGTTCTAGTTCAGTTCTAGTTCAGTTCTAGTTCAGTTCTAGTTCAGTTCTAGTTCAGTTTCTAGTTCAGTTCTAGTTCAGTTCTAGTTCAGTTCTAGTTCAGTTCTAGTTCAGTTCTAGTTCAGTTCTAGTTCAGTTCTAGTTCAGTTCTAGTTCAGTTCTAGTTCAGTTCTAGTTCAGTTCTAGTTCAGTTCTAGTTCAGTTCTAGTTCAGTTCTAGTTCAGTTCTAGTTCAGTTCTAGTTCAGTTCTAGTTCAGTTCTAGTTCAGTTCTAGTTCAGTTCTCTAGTTCAGTTCTAGTTCAGTTCTAGTTCAGTTCTAGTTCAGTTCTAGTTCAGTTCTAGTTCAGTTCTAGTTCAGTTCTAGTTCAGTTCTAGTTCAGTTCTAGTTCAGTTCTAGTTCAGTTCTAGTTCAGTTCTAGTTCAGTTCTAGTTCAGTTCTAGTTCAGTTCTAGTTCAGTTCTAGTTCAGTTCTAGTTCAGTTCTAGTTCAGTTCTAGTTCTAGTTCAGTTCTAGTTCTAGTTCAGTTCTAGTTCTAGTTCAGTTCTAGTTCTGTTCTAGTTCAGTTCTAGTT
Organism: Lucilia sericata; assembly: GCF_015586225.1. Taxonomy (NCBI): domain Eukaryota; kingdom Metazoa; phylum Arthropoda; class Insecta; order Diptera; family Calliphoridae; genus Lucilia; species Lucilia sericata. Next base: position 167,962 of record NW_023994887.1, on the reverse strand, counting down.
CAGTTCTAGTTCAGTTCTAGTTCAGTTCTAGTTCAGTTCTAGTTCAGTTCTAGTTCTAGTTCAGTTCTAGTTCAGTTCTAGTTCAGTTCTAGTTCAGTTCTAGTTCAGTTCTAGTTCAGTTCTAGTTCAGTTCTATTTCAGTTCTAGTTCAGTTCTAGTTCTAAACTGGGTATATTTTTTATCACAATAGATATAGAGCTGTTGAATGTTTTTTTGTATGGTGCTACATATCTGATTATCTCACCCGAAATTTCGGTAACATTAGTATAGAGAAGCTTTTATAACTCTACCAATTTCCCTATAATAATTAACTTTAATAAACACTACACCATAGCACCGGCAAACATAAAAAATCCAATATTTAAACACAATATTTCACCATTACTAACTCATAGGACACCGCTAAAGAAACGCAACAAAAATGCCAATTAATAAAAAGCTAAATATAATTAAAAATTTTTAATTTATTATTAAAAATGTTGAAAATTTAATTACAAAAAATACTACACTAAAATAGCATGTCTTAGGAAAGCATGATTGAACAAAATTGGCAAGTATTTATGTATATAATTTAGAATTTATAAACTTTAAAGCATGTTCACCTTAAAAGCTTTGAAAATCCCTCCCTCTCATTAAAGAAAAGCACGCTTTTGTAAACCAAAAAGGTCCTTTAATGATATTCCTCTCGAACATCTAAAAATCAAAATATACTGAAGACATTTTAAATTTAATTTAAACAGCTGCATCCGAGCGTTGTTTAGGAGACGGCCGAAATACACACCAGGGCCGGAGCGCTGCCTCTGTGCCCCATCACCTTCGTCAGCAAGCACATGCCTACCAGAACAGCGGGCCTTGACTGAGGAACGACTCACTTCCTGAAACTGCCAGTGTACATTCAACGAGCGCTGAACAGTCACAACAACAATTACAGCAGCAGCAACAACCACAAACTCCGAAACTACAAAAACAACACTCACATGAACATCAGCAACAACAACAACAAGTACAGCAGCAGGAGCATCAACATCATCATCACGTACAGTGTAGCTATGAAAAGGATATTGTATGTGATGATAATCAAATGCACCAGCACCAGCAGCCGTCACATCTGACACAATCACAGCAAAAACATAACGAGCACTGGCAATCGAACACCAACACAACAGCTACCACTTGCACCGCTGAATATTCACTGCCGTTTAACCAGCAAGATCAACAGCAACAACCACCACCACCTCCACAGCATCATCGCCATCAGCATATGCCACGAAAACACAGTCACAGTCCACATCCTAGTCGTCATACATCTCCTCACAGTCGTCATACTTCACCTCATAGTAGACATACATCACCACACAGTCGTCATACTTCACCTCATAGTCGCCACACTTCCCCACACAGTCGCCATACTTCACCTCATAGTCGGCATACTTCTCCTCATAGTCGTCATACTTCACCTCATGGACATGGTCACAGCCATGGTCACGGGCATTCGCACTCTTCACCCCATCAGTCGCATCATCATGTGCATGATCAACACCAAAATGGCACCAATAGTGTAGAGCCTTTTATACGCAATAGTGCACCAAGAGCTTCAGTTCGCAGTACTTCGTCCCATATTGCTCACGCTCATTCACATGCACACTCACACCATCATCGTCGGCGAAAACGTAGCGAAAACACTCTTCTGCATCATCAAGCCAATGGAGCACGCGCAGCAGACGAGTTGGACGGGGGAATGGAGAGACACACGAATGGTCATCTGCACCAGGGTCAATCCTCAGGTCATACTTGCACTCGTCGGCATCGCTCAGTTACTGATATTTCCCAATCATCGCTTAACACTTGCAATGATCCCTTATGTACTGAAAGGGAAATTCAAGAGATATTTGTGCAAAAATCTACGGCCTGCTGTTCGAATTCCCGCACAGAACTGGCTCAATATTTTGCCGAAGATTTGTATGGCACTTCATCTAGGCGACCATCTTCATGTTGCACATCGTCGGATTACTGTTATCAAACTGATTCGACGAGTCTGTATGGGTCGCGTTCCTCACTGAGCCGCAACAACTCGGTAAAATCGGCCTCGGTTACAATGCGCAAGAAGAAATTACACCAAAGACAGCCGAGTTACAGTTCGATCTCTTTAAGAGCTTTGAATGCCTCGCGACCCAACAGCCAAATGGGTTCGCTGACTTCAGTTTTCGATCGAGCTAAACAATATGCAGCCAATGGCGGTGACACCAAGTCTCATGATTCTCCTTCAAAGGTAACTATAGAAAGACACACATCCAAAGATGCTTTAAGTAATGATCTACCTGAATATGCTTGTTCCCCTTCTCCGATAAGATGGAGTTTTCTGGCTGATGGTAAGACCAGCACCAACAACGATAGTGCAGACGAATTAAGACCACAGCACACAAATGGAACGAAAACTATAGATGACCGAAAACAACATAGACCTGAAGTTAGGCAACACAAGAGAGAAAGAGAAAGACAAAGAGTTGCTGAGCCCGAAAAGCAGCCAGTTAAAAGCCACAGAACACAAAGCAGACATCATTTTAAATCTAGATCTTCATCCGACGATCGCCCCTCTACATCGCGCAAATGCTGTGAAAGTCCTTGTAAATATGAAGAGTCTACCATGGTGCAATTCCATCAAGATGCCGAAACATTTAACAATTGTTGCAGCAACTACATACAGTGCAACACGTACTTGGATCAAGATCTACAAATCACAAGCGAAGACATACACCAATATCTTTCGAAAGGTCAACAGGATACTGGGAATATTTTGAACAATACCAAAACCTATCCCTTTCAGCCGAGCAATGCCCTGGAGTTCCAATATAAAAACAATTTTGCCAATAACAACACTGCCACTAACACATTGTCCTCGGTGGAGGGAACGGAAAGTATGCGCAGCTATGACAGTCGTTTTAGACGTAACTCCAGCAAAGAGACAAATCTCAATCAAAATCCTTCCACTTCAGAAGGATGTGCCGGAGCCGGTGCCTGTGCCATGTCATCGTGTAGTTCTACTCCCTTGTCGCCGGCCAACATTAATTTGTCGTCTAGCACAAACAATATCAATATAGTGTTCAGTTCCTGTATGGAACGTAATGCCAACGAGGTGAAATTTATAAATACCACTTCACGTAATGCCTCGGGAGCGGCGGTGGTGTCTACTGAAGCTCATCATGCGGGTTATTTGCCCTATACTTATCCTTCCTATGATTACACTAATATGGCAGCTAATTCACAATTTAATAAACCACTGGGTATAGATGAAATACCGCCAGATATGATGAATAGAGTTGACGACATGATGACCAATACCACCTCTTCGAGTCAACATTCTTCATCGCTACAATCGCCAGAGCCGGTGGAACGTCAACAGCAAGGCATGTCATTCGAATCGTTCGATGCTTCATCGGGTCATAATTTATTGTCTTCGCAGAGGGGTAGTGGCCAGTATACGCCCACACCACTCTCACCACTATCGCCCGCCTCACCGGCCAATTCTTCGAACTATTCAGCTTCCATTAATCCATCTACGTCTTCGTATATGCATTTGCAACAACAGCAGCATCATCATCCTAATCCACACTATGATTATCCGCCGGACATACAAAGAGCCCATACTCATTATCACTCACATCATGGTCATTACGGTCATCATCATTTGAGAGAGAGCTTTAAATTAACAAATGCTTTTAAGAAAGTACGCAAAAGAGCACGCAAATACACAGATTTCTTACGCAAGAAATAAAGCTTTTTAAAGCTTTTCTAGGCATATAAAACAAAATAAACAAAAGTTAGAAAAAGCATTTTAAGAGAGTTTTAAGTATAAAGCTTTAAGCTTTAACTTTAATTAAGTTTGTTGACATTTCATTTAATTTTTTTTCTATCAGATTCATCACACTTTTCACCCTATTTCGGACATAAATATGTGGTCATACATCTCAATAGGAAAACTAAAAGTCTGGATAGAGGAGATCATTCTTAAAGTAAGAACAGACAACTCTTGCTTTATGTTACCTCTCTAACACAAACTTTCAAGCGCTCTCTCACTTACTCTTCGGAGCATTTAAAGGAAATTTCAACAATGGTGTGACCATCTTCATTTAATTTATTAACAAAACAATAAAACTTGGATGTACTTGCACTTTAGATAAATTTTTTGATATAATTAAGCAATCAAATTAATAATGTTTAACGAATAGAACTAAAAAAAAAAAACACAAAACTAAAGCAATAAATCATGAAGACATTTAGGAGAAACTACTAAAAAAATAAACTAAAAAAAGAAACTTTTAAAAATTTTAACTTTTAAAAGAATTATTTAGCAACAAAAAAAAAAAATTATGTTAGACACTGCCAAAAAATTTAAGAGGGAAAAATGAAATTCCTTCAACATAAAGTAAACTGGCAAATGCTTTAAGGTGGCCAGAGGGCTCGTTTTTAAGCGTAAACCAAAATCCAACAAATGCTGTGTGTGCGTGTGTTGGCTATAACAACAGAAATACACTGAAAAAAAACTTAAATAAAAAATATAAAACATTTTAAACAACGACATCATAGAAATGAACAAAAACTCTTAAATAATATAAATAAAACTACCCGACAAAAATCTCCCCCAAACCCCCCCAAAAAACAAAGACAAAAAGTAGTTTTAGCTTAAACAAAATACACTCAAAAAAAGTACTTAGTTAAATACCAACAACAAAATAGTTAATTGTTTATAAAAAGTTTAAAACAAAAAAAAAATATAGAATACAAACAAACAAAAAAAACGATAAATCAAATCCCTTAAAAAAAATCAAATGCACTTTATAACATTTACTGAAAAAAAACAAAAACCAAAAAAACATATAATCCCCATTTAAAATAAATATAATAAAATTTTACGTTGTACGTAAATTTAGCATTAATTTTTAATTAAACCAAAACAACAACAACAAATTAGTTAAATCAAAAACCAAACAAAAAAAAAAACAAGTTCATCTTGGAACAGTAACCAATACCCGTAATTAACACTTTTTCTTATTCAAAAACCAAAAAAACAAAAATTTTTTATTTCTAAGTTACGTAATATTATAATTAGCATTATTACAACAACAAAAACCAAAAAACAACATTGTTATGAAAATATAAAATTTGTAAAATATATGAAAATTAATATATAAAAATAAAAAATTTAAAAGTAGTGAAGACTTATAGTATTTATTGTATGTAATTATAATGTAATTTATAATTAATTAATTAATTAATAATTATAATTAAATATTTGATAGAAGTAAAGAATATATTATGTAATATTCTCCTTTTTTTGGTTTCGTTTTTTACTTCTAGTTTTATTTATATTTTACAAATATCAAAACACAACAATTACTGCCAAAAAAAGAAGAAAATATGAAAAAAATCTATTTTATTTTTTACTTTTATGAACAATTTATTTAAAAGATCACCCTGTTATAATGTACCAGTTCAGTTCTAGTTCAGTTCTAGTTCAGTTCTAGTTCAGTTCTAGTCAGTTCTAGTTCAGTTCAGTTCTAGTTCAGTTCTAGTTCAGTTCTAGTTCAGTTCTAGTTCAGTTCTAGTTCAGTTCTAGTTCAGTTCGAGTTCAGTTCTAGTTCAGTTCTAGTTCAGTTCTAGTTCAGTTCTAGTTTCAGTTCTAGTTCAGTTCTAGTTCAGTCTAGTCATTCTAGTTCAGTTCTAGTTCAGTTCTAGTTCAGTTCTAGTTCAGTTCTAGTTCAGTTCTAGTTCAGGTTCTAGTTCAGTTCTAGTTCAGTTCTAGTTCAGTTCTAGTTCAGTTCTAGTTCAGTTCTAGTTCAGTTCTAGTTCAGTTCTAGTTCAGTTCTAGTTCAGTTTAGTTCAGTTCTAGTTCAGTTCTAGTTCAGTTCTAGTTCAGTTCTAGTTCAGTTCTAGTTCAGTTCTAGTTCAGTTTCTAGTTCAGTTCTAGTTCAGTTCTAGTTCAGTTCTAGTTCAGTTCTAGTTCAGTTCTGTTCAGTTCTAGTTCAGTTATAGTTCAGTTTCTAGTTCAGTTTCTAGTTCAGTTCTAGTTCAGTTCTAGTTCAGTTCTAGTTCAGTTCTAGTTCAGTTCTAGTTCAGTTCTAGTTCAGTTCTAGTTCAGTTCTAGTTCAGTTCTAGTTCAGTTCTAGTTCAGTTCTAGTTCAGTTCTAGTTCAGTTCTAGTTCAGTTCTAGTTCAGTTCTAGTTCAGTTCTAGTTCAGTTCTAGTTCAGTTCTAGTTCAGTTCTAGTTCAGTTCTAGTTCAGTTCTAGTTCAGTTCTAGTTCGTTCTAGTTCAGTTCTAGTTCAGTTCTAGTTCAGTTCTAGTTCAGTTCTAGTTCAGTTCTAGTTCAGTTCTAGTTCAGTTCAGTTCAGTTCAGTAGTTCATTTAGTTCAGTTCTAGTTCAGTTCTAGTTCAGTTCTAGTTCAGTTCTAGTTCAGTTCTAGTTCAGTTCTAGTTCAGTTCTAGTTCAGTTCTAGTTCAGTTCAGTAGTTCTAGTTCTAGTTCAGTTCTAGTTCAGTTCTAGTTCAGTTCTAGTTCAGTTCTAGTTCAGTTCTAGTTCAGTTCTAGTTCAGTTCTAGTTCAGTTCTAGTTCAGTTCTAGTTCAGTTCTAGTTCAGTTCTAGTTCAGTTCTAGTTCAGTTCTAGTTCAGTTCTAGTTCAGTTCTAGTTCAGTTCTAGTTCAGTTCTAGTTCAGTTCTAGTTCAGTTCTAGTTCAGTTCTAGTTCAGTTCTAGTTCAGTTCTAGTTCAGTTCTAGTTCAGTTCTAGTTCAGTTCTAGTTCAGTTCTAGTTCAGTTCTAGTTCAGTCTAGTTCAGTTCTAGTTCAGTTCTAGTTCAGTTCTAGTTCAGTTCTAGTTCAGTTCTAGTTCAGTTCTAGTTCAGTTCAGTCAGTTCGTTCTAGTTCAGTTCTAGTTCAGTTCTAGTTCAGTTCTAGTTCAGTTCTAGTTCAGTTCTAGTTCAGTTCTAGTTCAGTTCTAGTTCAGTTCTAGTTCAGTTCTAGTTCAGTTCTAGTTCAGTTCTAGTTCAGTTCTAGTTCAGTTCTAGTTTCAGTTCTAGTTCAGTTCTAGTTCAGTTCTAGTTCAGTTCTAGTTCAGTTCTAGTTCGTCAGGTTCTAGTTCAGTTCTAGTTCAGTTCTAGTTCAGTTCTAGTTCAGTTCTAGTTCAGTTCTAGTTCAGTTCTAGTTCAGTTCTAGTTCAGTTCTAGTTAGGTTTTAGTTCAGTTCTAGTTCAGTTCTAGTTCAGTTCTAGTTGAGTTCTAGTTCAGTTCTAGTTCAGTTCTAGTTCAGTTCTAGTTCAGTTCTAGTTCAGTTCTAGTTCAGTTCTAGTTCAGTTCTAGTTCAGTTCTAGTTCAGTTCTAGTTCAGTTCTAGTTCAGTTCTAGTTCAGTTCTAGTTCAGTTCTAGTTCTGTTCTAGTTCTGTTCTAGTTCTGTTCTAGTTCTGTTCCAGTTCTGTTCTATTTCGTTTCTAGTTCTGTTCTAGTTCTTCTAGAAACAATCATAAATTCTAATAAAATTCTTTGAATTTGAATACCTATGTAAGTGCATTTCTGGTAAATGTGGGTGATCATCCATTTAAGATCCAAATCATTTTACTCATTATTTTTTATAACAAACTTTTTTATGTTCTCTAATAATAATTTTGTTGTAATAAATTACGAAAAAAATAAATAAGGTTCCTAATAAATTTTACGTACGAAATATTTTTTTCATTTAAATTTTTATATATTATTTTTTTATATTTTATTTTTATATTTGTTTAAGAAAATAAAAAAAAAAACTGTTGTCTTCCATTTAAAAATATAAAATATAATTTGTTATTAATTTTTTATAAATGAATTTTTTTAAATAAAAAATCTTTAAGTTGTTCTATAGCAAATAATAAGTTGTTTAATTTAATTAATGTAAAAATAATTTAGTTTGAAATTAAAAAAAAATAATATTATGTTAATATATAACAACAAATTAACGATACTGTAGTTAAAGATAAAGAAAACAAAAAAATTTCAATGCACTGCCAAAATGGTTTATTTTTTAGGTTTTGACAACAAATAAATTAAAAATAAAAAATATGTAAAAAACAAACTTAGAGAAATCAAAAAATAAAATACACACACACACAATTTTGTATATACAAAGAGACAAACAATAGCAAATAATATAAATAATTAATAAATAATAAATAGTTAATAATTTTAAGACAATTTAATTAATAAAAATAATTGTAATAAATTAATTAATTAGCGACAATTTTAGTTGTTAAGTTAATTTAATTTTTTTATGTTAATTACGAGTATTAAAATGATTTTTTTCAGAAAAACTCAAACAACAACAAATATAAATCAAAATATATAATTTAAATAATATTATGAAAAAGAAAACAATAATTAATGCAAATTAAAAGGTTATTAACTAATGGCTAAAGGAAGTTTTGGTTGTTGCTAATAATAAAATTTTTAGAAATTTCATATTGTGGAAATGTTATGAATTGCTTTGGAAAGGTCTGCGAAATACCTTTCATTTGATATACATAACTTGGATTTAATCGTATGTCTGTACCGCAATTCAGTAACTTTTTAACTACAATATTTTGTCGTTAAATAGTAAAAATTCGTAAGTTAACAATAATTGTCGTTATGTGGTATTCTGAATTTTATTTCACCGATATTTTTCGTTAAACATAATCATTAGTTAACGAAAAGTATCGGCAATGTAACGACAAATAAAAAGTTCACGTTAATAATTTTATATTTGAAAAATATTTCAATACAAAACTTTTGACATTCTCATATTTTTCCGTTCTTTGTCGTTAAAATATTCTAAGTTCGTTAAAAAGTTACAGAATTGGAAATTCGTTAATGCAACCGATATTTGTCGTTACTTTACGATATCGGTAGTTAAAATTAAAAAATTACAGAATTGCGGTACTGATAGAATGGTTTCCCATTTGTATCGTTAATATAATAAAGACCTTCTAAAAGTTGATTTCGACGGTGGAATCGGTAGATTTGTTAATCAGCAAGATTTTAGGGCATATCATGTATGTTTGTCGGAAAACATCAAGAAAAGAGTCTCATAGAATAACATTTACTGAGCTAAAAATTCTTCTTTAAGTCCCTATGTATATATGTATGTATATATTTGCAGCATAGGTATGCTGTTCTCCGAAAGAGAGGACACAATACTAACTGAACCTTAAATATTCGTGATTTAATCTTCGTCATTTTCCTCCTTTTCTATTTCTTCAATATTTAGGTCTTGAAAAAGGGCATTTGATCTCATCTATGTCAAGCTAACGAATAAGATTGAAGTCTTTGATATCACGTTAGCAACCTTCTTCTGACCCTGTCAATTCACCTGTCTTCATCGGTAAAAGTGGTGTGATATATATCAAGTTCCTCATTACGATGGTGCTCTAGTAAATCATAAGAGTTGGACGCACTACTGTCACCGATAAGTTACGCGATAGAGTAGCTCCAAAAAAGATTTCGTAGTTCCAGTGGTGCTCTAGAAAATCAATAGGGTTGGTTGCCCTACAGTAGCCGACAAGTACATTAACAATCTCCTATACGTGGTCAAGTAGCTGCGGACATGAGAGTTAAATTCTATTTACAGATTCTGTACCCTACAAGAGATAACCTCAGAATATATTAGGAGCCCACACAGCTAAGATCATGGATGTTGCCTTACTAACTCCAAAAGAAATCTTCAATCTCGCACCAACTAAACCAGTTACTTTCATGCATGAACTTAAACTATTATACGGGCTGCACAAAAGATTCACACACAGGTCGTAGTGATTTTTGCCCCTTCAATCTAATCTAGTTTTTGGTCAGATAAATGTGTTCTTAATAGTAAGAATCCCGTAATTCCCAAACCCTTAAACTAACTTAACTTTCGGTTTTACGATTTTAGAACACGTGACACAAACTTGAAATTTTGATAGAAAAAGGTTAAAGTTGGAACGTCGTGAAGGTAATATACCCCGAAATAGGACATGGGTCACCATAGTGGGGAGGATATTATGGGTTTGGTCTGCAGTTTGTAATGCACATTAAAGAATACCGAACGACTCAGAATCTGAACCGGTTAAGCCATGTCCGTCTGCTAGCTGGCTATTCATGTTAACCTTAGGCTCAAGGGCGTATATAATGGTTTTGTGCAGGTGTTTGTAATGCACAAAAATATTGGTCCCACAGCCACCTCAAAGTATATCGAACTACTCAGAATCTGAACCGATTAAGCCATGTCCGTCCGTCCGTCTGCTAGCTGGCTGTGTTAACCTTATGTCCAAGGGCGGGTATTATGGGTTTGTGCTGGTGTTTGTATGCACAAATATATTGGTCCCACATCTACCTTAAAGTATACCACAGAATCTGAGCCTATTAAGTCATGCCTGTCTGTCTGCTGGCTGTTTAGTGGGGAGGGTGTTATGGGTACATCATCATAGTGGGAAGAGTATTATGGGTTTATGCTGGAGTTTGTAATCCATAAAAATATTGGTCCTACATCCATGTACGTCCGTCTGTCTGCTAGCTGGCTGTTCATGTTAACCTTAACCTTGGGTTTGTGCAGGTGTTTGTAATGCACAAAAATATTGGCCCTACGCCCACCCCAAACTATACCTCAGAATCTGAGCCTATTAAGTCATGTCTGTCTGTCTGTCTGTCTGTCTGTCTGCTGGCTATTTAGTGGGGAGGGTATTATGGGTGCGGAAGGGTACTATGGGTTTATGCTGGAGTTTGTAATGCGCAAAAATATTGGCCCTACACCCACCTCAGAGTATACCGAACGACTCAGAATCTGAGCCGATTACCAAAAATATTGGTCCCACTCGCACCTTAAAGTATACCTAAGAATCTGAGCCGATTAAGCCATTCATATTAAGCTGTTCATGTTAACCTTATGCTCAAGGGCAGAAATTTTCTAAATAATTTGTTGAAATTAGGACCTTATATGTTTTTGGACCTAATGATGAAGAGTATTGAAAATAGTTGAAGTTTAAGCACCCTCTGCCCCGCCCTTGGAGGTTTTGTGAGATACATTTTTAAAATTAAAACTTGATTTTTAAAATTTAAACTTGATCAGGATCAAAGCAACCATTTAGAAATTTCAGATTCATTTTCAAACCCAATTATTAAAGAATCAACCAAACTCCTCCAAACCAAGTTATTAACCCCAAAATTAACAAAAAAACTATATTAAATTTACTTTTCTTTTGTATATATAAAACAAATTAATATAAATACATAAAAATATTAAAAATATTAAAAACCAATAGGAAAAAATACTCATATGCAAATTAAAGACATACAATTTTTAACAACAACAAAAAATATTTATAAAAAAATTAGCTATAAAAAATAATTAAAATAAAAAAATTAAAAACCTAATATATAAGAAGAAATAAATTAGTAAAGTAAGTTGAAAACAGAATTCTAAAATAGTTATAAAGTTAGTATAAAATTAAAGATAAATTACGACAAAAAGTTAAAAACAACAACACTACTGATTTCTAAATTTAAACAAAAAAAAATAAAAAAAAAACAACATCATACAAATTAAGAACATTAAAAACAGCGATAAAACCAGCACATTTATAAAAAAAAAAACTAATTTTAGTTTTTGTACATAATTAACAGTAGAAATATATTATTATTTTTTTAATTAAGTTAACTTAATTTTTTTTTATATTTAATTACCTCTATTAATAATTGAAAGAACAATCTTCACATGAAAAAGAAAAATTAACGAATTACATTTAAAAATTAAAGCATAATAATAACAAAACAACAACAACATTTGTGACTTAATCAATTCAAAGAGTTTTAGGAAAAACACATATTTTTAAAATTTCAAAAATTTTAATAAAATTTCAAAAAAAATTTACCACATATTCATATTATAGTGTTTTTTTCTATAACTCTTTCAAAATCGCCTCATTAACACTAAAAATATTCTTAAAAAAAATAATCATGCAAACATACTTACACACACATACTTAAAAACTCTCCCATAATGAAAATCATTAAATAACGAAAATAAATAATTAAACCAAAATAAAAAAAAAAAAGAAATATTTATAAATATTTAACTCAAAAAACTGCAAAAATAAACATAAAATTATAATTGTAATACATACAATAAGAAAATATATTTAATTAAACCAAAAACAAAAAAATAATAATAATATTAAGAATGAATATTATTCATTTTTTTAGTTACACGAAAAATTATTGACAAAAAGGAGAAAAACGTTTAAAAAAATATTGAATTATACAATTAATTATAAAACAAAACAAATAAAATATGAAAAATAAACAGTAACATGAAAAATAAATATTAAAATAAAAATAATTATTAACAAAAAAAAAAAAAAACAAATAATTTTGCTCAAATAAAATTAAAAAGAAATAATTAATAATAGCAATTATAACAAAACAAAAAAAAACAACATGTGAAAAAACAACAACAAGTAACGAAAAAATAATAAAAATAAACGTTAAGATTACAAAAAAGAAAATGAAGAAAATAAATTAAAAAAATTAATAAAAAAAAACTGGAATTGTGTTTTAATTAAAGATATTTGAAACAACTAAATCAGTTTTAGATTAGTTATAAATCAATACTAAATCAGTTTTAAATCACTTACAGTCCACTTCTAAATAAGTTCTCTATTAATTCTAATTCAGTTCTAGTTTGATTCTAGTTCAGTTCTAGTACAGTTCTAGTTCAGTTCTAGTTCAGTTCTAGTTCAGTTCAGTTCTAGTTCAGTTCTAGTTCAGTTCTAGTTCAGTTCTAGTTCAGTTCTAGTTCAGTTCTAGTTCAGTTCTAGTTCAGTTCTAGTTCAGTTCTAGTTCAGTTCTTCAGTTCAGTTCAGTTCTAGTTCAGTTCTAGTTCAGTTCTAGTTCAGTTCTAGTTCAGTTCTAGTTCTAGTTCAGTTCTAGTTCAGTTCTAGTTCAGTTCTAGTTCAGTTCTAGTTCAGTTCTAGTTCAGTTCTAGTTCAGTTCTAGTTCAGTTCTAGTTCAGTTCTAGTTCAGTTCTAGTTCAGTTCTAGTTCAGTTCTAGTTCAGTTCTAGTTCAGTTCTAGTTCAGTTCTAGTTCAGTTCTAGTTCAGTTTAGTTCAGTTCTAGTTCAGTTCTAGTTCAGTTCTAGTTCAGTTCTAGTTCAGTTCTAGTTCAGTTCTAGTTCAGTTTAGTTCAGTTAGTTCTAGTTCAGTTCTTTAGTTCAGTTTCTAGTTCAGTTCTAGTTCAGTTCTAGTTCAGTTCTAGTTCAGTTCTAGTTCAGTTCTAGTTCAGTTCTAGTTCTAGTTCAGTTCTAGTTCAGTTCTAGTTCAGTTCTAGTTCAGTTCTAGTTCAGTTCAGTTCTAGTTCAGTTCTAGTTCAGTTCTAGTTCAGTTCTAGTTCAGTTCTAGTTCAGTTCTAGTTCAGTTCTAGTTAGTTATTCTAGTTCAGTTCTAGTTCAGTTCTAGTTCTAGTTCAGTTCTAGTTCAGTTCTAGTTCAGTTCTAGTTCAGTTCTAGTTCAGTTCTAGTTCAGTTCTAGTTCAGTTCTAGTCTAGTTCAGTTCCAGTTCAGTTCTAGTTCAGTTCTAGTTCAGTTCTAGTTCAGTTCTAGTTCAGTTCTAGTTCAGTTCTAGTTCTAGTTCTAGTTCAGTTCTAGTTCTAGTTCTAGTTCTAGTTCAGTTCTAGTTCAGTTCTAGTTCAGTTCTAGTTCAGTTCTAGTTCAGTTCTAGTTCAGTTCTAGTTCAGTTCTAGTTCAGTTCTAGTTCAGTTCTAGTTCAGTTCTAGTTCAGTTAGTTCAGTTAGTTCAGTTCTAGTTCAGTTCTAGTTCAGTTCTAGTTCAGTTCTAGTTCAGTTCTAGTTCAGTTCTAGTTCAGTTCTAGTTCAGTTCTAGTTCAGTTCTAGTTCAGTTCTAGTTCAGTTCTAGTTCAGTTCTAGTTCAGTTTTTCGTTCTAGTTCAGTTCTAGTTCAGTTCTAGTTCAGTTCTAGTTCAGTTCTAGTTCAGTTCTAGTTCAGTTCTAGTTCAGTTCTAGTTCAGTTCTAGTTCAGTTCTAGTTCAGTTCTAGTTCAGTTCTAGTTCAGTTCTAGTTCAGTTCTAGTTCAGTTCTAGTTCAGTTCTAGTTCAGTTCTAGTTCAGTTCTAGTTCAGTTCTAGTTCAGTTTCTAGTTCAGTTCTAGTTCAGTTCTAGTTCAGTTCTAGTTCAGTTCTAGTTCAGTTCTAGTTCAGTTCTAGTTCAGTTATAGTCAGTTCTAGTTCAGTTCTAGTTCAGTTCTAGTTCAGTTCTAGTTCAGTTCTAGTTCAGTTCTAGTTCAGTTCTAGTTCAGTTCTAGTTCAGTTCTAGTTCAGTTCTAGTTCAGTTCTAGTTCAGTTCTAGTTCAGTTCTAGTTCAGTTCTAGTTCAGTTCTAGTTCAGTTCTAGTTCAGTTCTAGTTCAGTTCTAGTTCAGTTCTAGTTCAGTTCTAGTTCAGTTCTAGTTCAGTTCTAGTTCAGTTCTAGTTCAGTTCTAGTTCAGTTCTAGTTCAGTTCTAGTTCAGTTCTAGTTCAGTTCTAGTTCAGTTCTAGTTCAGTTCTAGTTCAGTTCTAGTTCAGTTCTAGTTCAGTTCTAGTTCAGTTCTAGTTCAGTTCTAGTTCAGTTCTAGTTCAGTTCTAGTTCAGTTCTAGTTCAGTTCTAGTTCAGTTCTAGTTCAGTTCTAGTTCAGTTCTAGTTCAGTTCTAGTTCAGTTCTAGTTCAGTTCTAGTTCAGTTCTAGTTCAGTTCTAGTTCAGTTCTAGTTCAGTTCTAGTTCAGTTCTAGTTCAGTTCTAGTTCAGTTCTAGTTCAGTTCTAGTTCAGTTCTAGTTCAGTTCTAGTTCAGTTCTAGTCAGTTCAGTTCAGTTCTAGTCAGTTCTAGTTCGTTCTAGTTCAGTTCTAGTTCAGTTCTAGTTCAGTTCTAGTCAGTTCTAGTTCAGTTCTAGTTCAGTTCTAGTTCAGTTCTAGTTCAGTTCTAGTTCAGTTCTAGTTCAGTTCTAGTTCAGTTCTAGTTTCAGTTCTAGTTCAGTTCTAGTTCAGTTTCTAGTTCTAGTTCTAGTTCAGTTCTAGTTCAGTTCTAGTTCAGTTGAACGTCTTTTAGTTCTCTTTTAGTTGTGTTCTAGATAATCGGTCTGTGAATTATCATAATACCCTACACCAGTATATGATCTCGACAAAAACTGGTACAAATAAATTTTTCCCCATTCGCGTAATAAAATCCCCATATGAATGCCCACCATCCCTTATACACGCTTGTATATAAACGTTGATCCCTTCAAATTTTATGCGGATCGCTCCATATATATCCCGAGACCCCATATATAGCCTTTTTCAGAAAATTATTTGTTCATCAATAAATTGATTAAATATAACAAGACCAAGAAAAAAATCAACAGAAATGAAATTATATACCCATATGACCATGTCCGACTTACTATTAATTTTCAAAAAACTCAGGGTGCTTTATTTATTTAAATTGTTATGGTGCCAAAAAAAACAAACTTCCAATGCTCATCATATTATTTGAGTACATCAAACCAAGTTATTACAAACAGAAATCATATCATTCTCCAGAAATTTAATACAGACCGCATTAGATTCCACCTAGGTGCCATAATGGTGCAATTAAGTGTCACTTCATAAAATTTTAATTTAAAAATCAAGCTTTTTTGTTTTCCTTTTAAAGGCCACCCTCTTCCATGCGAGATTGGAGTAAAGTGAAAAATTGATATGCAGTTGTCATTAGCTAACAAAATAAAAAAACACACAAATTTATTGCTTCAAGAATACCTATGTATGTCTGAGGAGTTAAACTTACATTGGAAAAACTTTCCATAGAAATCATAAAGAATTTAAAAGCGGTTAAATGAGCTGGTCTCTGAGATCGAGCGATGGCCAAGGTTAACATGCGTTGATAACGAACATCTGCCATATACCATTTCTGGCCCATCAAAGACTCACCCACACTTGTACTCTATGATGCAAACCAATTAATACATTAGAAGGCAAAATGAATTTTGGATTTAACTTACTCGTTCCATTAGTAGAGTGCTCATTAGACAAACATAATACACTTGTATGGTGGCAGATGCAAAAAATCCACCAAATTTTATGAAATCAAACAATTCAGAACCGGTTATAATCTGCACACCGATCAATACAATAACCATAATCGAGATCATATAGTTCATCAGTATCGATAAACTGAAAACGTTGTTGACGGCTTGAGCTAAACTGTAAAATAATTTGAATATTTTAAATTTTTTATTTACCGAAGAGAACATTCTCAATTACTCATTCAATAGATAATGCTTTTCCAAAACATCCTTAATTTCCGTCATATCCTGTTCATAATTCTTCGGTTCAAAGTGCACAATGCGAAAGCATAAGTATTCAAAGTTTAAAACCACCATATAAACCGTATGAAGCAACAAAGTATCGGAACCCAAGAAATAACACGACAAGACGAAACCAGCCATAAATTGTGTAACATAACAGAAAATATATACCGGTTTAGGAGAGGTATCGAACGGATAGGCCAGTATATAGGGAAGTCTTTGCACATATACTCTCGTCTGTATAAACTCCACACCCGACTGCACCAGGGGAAAAAGCATAAACATAAAAGCTATGGTCCAGTGACTATATACCATAATACGTGAGTGATAATGAATAAAGTCGTAACCTTCATTTAATTTAAAATCTTTACATTCCTTGGCATTACGCGGAAATAATCTTCCCAAAGTCTTTAAAACACGATCCAAAATTTTGCGTCCCCAGACAACAGAGAGGGTTTTGAAAAATCCATTTGCTGCAAATGATATATACAAAAACCATTCGGTCATCTGCACCGTACTCTCGAATTCATCCACCATTACGTAAAAAATTTTCCAAGTAAAGCTAAAAATTAAATTCGCAATTGTCACGGTTAAAACAAACTTTTGCCATTTCGTCATTATGTCGAATTCATCCCAATGAAAAAGTTTAACGCCCACAAACGTATAGAATCGGAAGGGCGTTATATAGAAATCGCGTATATTTAACTTCTTTTTTGGACTTTTAACTGCAGGCAGTTTTTGAGATTTTCCGTTAGTTTCCATTTTTCTTCTCTTTTTTTTACTTAAACAAGACTTTTCTCGAACTTTACTAAAGTAAAACTATAGGATTTCTATCGCAAGTTGTAGTTTTTATATAACTTTTAACACTATTATTAAAGTTCTTGTGTAATTAATTGCATTTTTTAATTATAGTTTATTGTTGTAATAATATTACTATTATTAAGTATTTTTATGAAATAAGTAATCAGAAATTTTTCTTCACTGCAAAAGTAAATGAAAATCCAAAGAATTTATGTATAAGTGTTATGGATAAGCATTTGAATCAATGTGCAAATATTAAGAGATAGTTTAGATAGTTTTTCATACAAAAATCTATTATTTTCTTAACTGCTGCTTTATATAAGAATCTACGGCCGATTTTATGTTTTTCATATGAATGGCAATATTTGATGGGAATTATGAGTGATCACAGATTTTCACTATTTTCTCAATTAGAGCGTTATTTAAGAATCAACGGCCGATTTTAGTTTTTCCATATAAAAACCGACTCTTGGTGGAAACTATGAGTGACCATAGATTTTCTCCATTTTCTTAATTGGAGCGTTTTTTAAACATCTATGACCGATTTTAGGGTTTTCATAACAAAAAAAATTTATATGTGTTACGTTCTAGTTCAGTTCCAGTTCAGTTTTAGGTCAGTTCTAGTTCAGTTCTAAGTTCAGTACAAAGTTAGTTAGTTAGTTAGTTAGGTAGTAGTTAGTTAGTTAGTAGTTAGTTTAGTTAGTAGTTAGTTAGTTAGTTTGTTTGTTAGTTAGTTAGTTAGTTAGTTAGTAGTTAGTTAGTTTGTTGTTTGTTAGTTAGTAGTTAGTTAGTAGAGTAGTTAGTTAGTTAGTAGTAGTTGTTAGCTAGTTAGTTAGTAGTTAGTAGTTAGTTAGTTAGTTAGTAGCTAGTTAGTAGTTAGTTAGTTAGTTAGTTAGTTAGTTAGTTAGTTAGTTAGTTAGTTAGTTAGTTAGTTAGTTAGTTAGTAGTTAGTTAGTTAGTTAGTTAGTTAGTTAGTAGTTAGTTAGTTAGTTAGTTAGTTAGTTAGTTAGTTTAGTTAGTTAGTTAGTTAGTAGTTAGTTTAGTTAGTAGTTAGTAGTTAGTTAGTTAGTTAGGTAGTTAGTAGTTAGTATTAGTTAGTTATAGTTAGTAGTTAGTTAGTTAGTTAGTTAGTTAGTAGTTAGTTAGTTAGTTAGTTAGTTGTTAGTTAGTTAGTTAGTTAGTTAGTTAGTTAGTTAGTTAGTTAGTTAGTTAGTTAGTTAGTTAGTTAGTTAGTAGTTAGTTAGTTAGTTAGTTAGTTAGTTAGTTAGTTAGTTAGTTAGTTAGTTAGTTAGTTAGTTAGTTAGTTAGTTCGTTAGTTAGTTAGTTAGTTAGTTAGTTAGTTAGTTAGTTAGTTAGTTAGTTAGTTAGTTAGTAGTTAGTTAGTTAGTTAGTATAGTTAGTTAGTTAGTTTAGTTAGTTAGTAGTTAGTTAGTTAGTTAGTTAGTTAGTTAGTTAGTTAGTTAGTTAGTTAGTTAGTTAGTTAGTTAGTTAGTTAGTTAGTTAGTTAGTTAGTTAGTTAGTTAGTTAGTTAGTTAGTTAGTTAGTTAGTTAGTTAGTTAGTTAGTTAGTTAGTTAGTTAGTTAGTAGTTAGTTAGTTAGTAGTTAGTTAGTTAGTTAGTTAGTTAGTTAGTTAGTTAGTTAGTTAGTTAGTTAGTTAGTTAGTTAGTTAGTTAGTTAGTTAGTTAGTTAGTTAGTTAGTTAGTTAGTTAGTTAGTTAGTTAGTTAGTTAGTTAGTTAGTTAGTTAGTTAGTAGTTAGTTAGTTAGTTAGTTAGTATTAGTAGTAGTTAGTTAGTTAGTTAGTTAGTTAGTTAGTTAGTTAGTAGTTAGTTAGTTAGTTAGTTAGTTAGTTAGTTAGTTAGTTAGTTAGTAGTTAGTTAGTTAGTTAGTAGTTAGTTAGTTAGTTAGTTAGTAGTTAGTTAGTTAGTTAGTTAGTTAGTTAGTTAGTTAGTAGTTAGTTAGTTAGTTAGTTAGTAGTTAGTTAGTTAGTTAGTAGTAGTTAGTTAGTTAGTTAGTTAGTTAGTTAGTTAGTTAGTTAGTAGTTAGTTAGTTAGTTAGTTAGTTAGTTAGTTAGTTAGTTAGTTAGTTAGTTAGTTAGTTAGTTAGTTAGTTAGTTAGTAGTTAGTTAGTTAGTTAGTTAGTTAGTTAGTTAGTTAGTTAGTTAGTTAGTTAGTTAGTTAGTTAGTTAGTTAGTTAGTTAGTTAGTTAGTTAGTTAGTTAGTTAGTTAGTTAGTTAGTTAGTTAGTTAGTTAGTAGTTAGTTAGTTAGTTAGTTCGTTAGTTAGTTAGTTAGTTAGTTAGTTAGTTAGTTAGTTAGTTAGTTAGTTAGTTAGTTAGTTAGTTAGTTAGTTAGTGTTAGTTAGTTAGTTAGTTAGTAGTTAGTTAGTTAGTTAGTTAGTTAGTTAGTTAGTAGTTAGTTAGTTAGTTAGTTAGTTAGTTAGTTAGTTAGTTAGTTAGTTAGTTAGTTAGTAGTTAGTTAGTTAGTTAGTTAGTTAGTTAGTAGTTAGTTAGTTAGTTAGTAGTTAGTTAGTTAGTAGTAGTTAGTTAGTTAGTTAGTTAGTTAGTTTAGTTAGTTAGTTAGTTAGTTAGTAGTTAGTTAGTTAGTTAGTTAGTTAGTTAGTTAGTTAGTTAGTTAGTTAGTTAGTTAGTTAGTTAGTTAGTTAGTTAGTTAGTTAGTTAGTTAGTTAGTTAGTTAGTTAGTTAGTTAGTTAGTTAGTAGTTAGTAGAGTTAGTTAGTTAGTTAGTTAGTTAGTTAGTTAGTTAGTTAGTTCGTTAGGTAGTTAGTTAGTTAGTTAGTTAGTTAGTTAGTTAGTTAGTTTCGTTAGTTAAGTTAGTAGTTAGTTAGGTTAAGTTAGTAGTTAGTTCGTTAGTTAGTTAGTTAGTTAGTAGTTAGTGCGTTAGTTAGTTAGTTAGTTGTTAGTTAGTTCGTTAGTTATTTAGGTTAGTTAGTTTAGTAGTTAGTTAGTTAGTTAGTTAGTTAGTTAGTTAGTTAGTTAGTTAGTTAGTTAGTTATTCGTTTAGTTAGTTAGTTAGTTCGTTTAGTTAGTTAAGTTAGGTTAGTTAGTTAGTTATCTAGTTCGTTAGTTAGTTAGTTAGGTTAGTTCGTTAGTTAGTTAGTTAGTTATTGTTAGGTTAGTCGTTAGTTGACTTTGACCACCTAGAACATCAACCTGAGCCACACTAATATCATCTACATAAAAATTTCAAAAGCGGAGTTAGCTGCTTTGCACTCTAGCTAACAAGTTAATTTACTGCCCTTTACACAAAGCCACCACTGTTTTCACATACTGCGCAGAATCCTTACAACTTCTTGTTCTTTTTCTTAACAGTTCAATCATGATTGTGAGTAATGAACATTTCTATTACTTTAACATCAAAAAAGTTATTATAATTTTAAAAATACATGTTAATTAAAATTATTCTCAATAGTACCAGAAATGAGGAAAAATTTATAATTTCGAAATAATTTATATAAGATATTAATTTTTAACTTCTTTCTAACCTATTTCCGGTTTATTTACAAACCAGCATAATTGTGAAAGTACTGTTTTAACAAAATGTAAACATACTATAGTATGCAAGGGTAAAATGTAAAAAACAACAATGCAGATAAACAAAAAAAGGAAAACACGAGGAAAATTTAAAAATCAAACATAAACAAGTGACAATACTGCTGCCACTAACTACAAATACCTACCAACAAAACAAAAAAGGAGAAAAGTAAGAATCCTGTTCTCATTAGACAAACAATCCTTGTAGAGACAAAATGTGAAAAAATAAGTTGAAAAATTTGTCAAGAAAAATTTAAATAAACAAAAATATTATAAATTAAACCACAAAACAAAGAAAAAACACAATAAAAATGTTAAATGCATTTAAACGAAGATTTCGCACTTTGCTGCAACGTTTAATCCTGCTGGCCATTTTAGCAGGCATCTTCATGCTGGTGGTGTCCTATATGAATTTGGAATTTTGCTATAAAATCATGTCACAAAATAGCTTAACTTATATGGTAAGTTATTATGTGAAGACCAAAGAAAATTAAATAATTATTTATTTTATAAATTAGTGTAAAAAGTACAAAAATTATGAATACAGTGGTTCGCTATGTGAGGAATTGTGTACGAATGAACAGTCCTTTAAATCCTTTAAATGTCCTCAAAATGATATGAGCACCATTATGTTTACAGCGGAGAAAAATGGTGATGTCTATGCCATTAAGGTAAGAGGAAGTTAAATTTAGATTGAGTAAATATTAAAAATAAACATTTCTGTTTCACAGTTGGCTCGCCATATAAAGGACGATTTAAGTTGGGTGAATAGACACGGCGAACAGGTTTATCCAAAAATAGAAAACTTCCATCATATTGTTAAAATGCATATCACTTTGACGTATAATGTAACACTGGATGATAATATGGTATGTGGGAAATTATATTTTTAGATTAGCAACTAATTATTTTATAAAAAAAAGCGATGCTAGCAAAAAAAAGCTATGAACTAGAATTGAACTAGAATTGAACAAGAACTGAACAAGAACTGAACAAGAACTGAACTAGAACTAGAACTGATCTAGAACTGATCTAGAACTGATCTAGAACTGAACTAGAACTGAACTAGAACTGAACTAGAACTGAACTAAGAACTGAACTAGAACTGAACGAGAACTGAACTAGAACTGAACGAGAACTGAACGAGAACTGAACGAGAACTGAACGAGAACTGAACTAGAACTGAACTAGAACTGAACTAGAACTGAACTAGAACTGAACTAGAACTGAACTAGAACTGAACTAGAACTGAACTAGAACTGAACTAGAACTGAACTAGAACTGAACTAGAACTGAACTAGAACTGAACTAGAACTGAACTAGAACTGAACTAGAACTGAACTAGAACTGAACTAAACTGAACTAGAACTAGAACTGAACTAGAACTGAACTAGAACTGAACTAGAACTGAACTAGAACTGAACTAGAACTGAACTAGAACTGAACTAGAACTGAACTAGAACTGAACTAGAACTGAACTAGAACTAAACTAGAACTGAACTAGAACTGAACTAGAACTGAACTAGAACTGAACTAGAACTGAACTAGAACTGAACTAGAACTGAACTAAAACTGAACTAGAACTGAACTAGAACGAACTAGAACTGAACTAGAACTGAACTAGAACTGAACTAGAACTGAACTAGAACTGAACTAGAACTGAACTAGAAACTGAACTAGAACTGAACTAGAAACTGAACTAGAACTGAACTAGAACTGAACTAGAACTGAACTAGAACTGAACTAGAACTGAACTAGAACTGACTAGAACTGAACTAGAACTGAACTAGAACTGAACTAGAACTGAACTAGAACTGAACTAGAACTGAACTAGAACTGAACTAGAACTGAACTAGAACTGAACTAGAACTGAACTAGAACTGAACTAGAACTGAACTAGAACTGAACTAGAACTGAACTAGAACTGAACTAGAACTGAACTAGAACTGAACTAGAACTGAACTAGAACTGAACTAGAACTGAACTAGAACTGAACTAGAACTGAACTAGAACTGAACTAGAACTGAACTAGAACTGAACTAGAACTGAACTAGAACTGAACTAGAACTGAACTAGAACTGAACTAGAACTGAACTAGAACTGAACTAGAACTGAACTAGAACTGAACTAGAACTGAACTAGAACTGAACTAGAACTGAACTAGAACTAGACTGAACTAGAACTGAACTAGAACTGAACTAGAACTGAACTAGAACTGAACTAGAACTGAACTAGAACTGAACTAGAACTGAACTAGAACTGAACTAGAACTGAACTAGAACTGAACTAGAACTGAACTAGAACTGAACTAGAACTGAACTAGAACTGAACTAGAACTGAACTAGAACTGAACTAGACTGAACTAGAACTGAACTAGAACTGAACTAGAACTGAACTAAACTGACTAGATCTGAACTAGAACTGAACTAGAACTGATCTAGAAACTGAACTAGAACTGAACTAGAACTGAACTAGAACTGACTAACTGAACTAGAACTGAACTAGAACTGAACTAGAACTGAACTAGAACTGAACTAGAACTGAACTAGAACTGAACTAGAACTGAACTAGAACTGAACTAGAACTGAACTAGAACTGAACTAGAACTGAACTAGAACTGAACTAGAACTGAACTAGAACTGAACTAGAACTGAACTAGAACTGAACTAGAACTGAACTAGAACTGAACTAGAACTGACTAGAACTGAACTATAACTGAACTAGAACTGAACTAGAACTGAACTAGAACTGAACTAGAACTGAACTAGAACTGAACTAGAACTGAACTAGAACTGAACTAGAACTGAACTAGAACTGAACTAGAACTGAACTAGAACTAGAACTGAACTAGAACTGAACTAGAACTGAACTAGAACTGAACTAGAACTGAACTAGAACTGAACTAGAACTGAACTAGAACTGAACTAGAACTGAACTAGAACTGTAACTAGAACTGAACTGAACTAGAACTGAACTAACTAACAAGTGGACCATATTAAAAACAAAGACTAAAAGCTTCCTATTAAGTTATCAAATGGCCTAATAGTTTCATTGCAGGGTCCAAGATCATTTTTGCCATTTTTTGTATTGATCATAAAAAATAATTAATTGAAGTTTATTTATCAAGAGAACAAGATAATTTGAAGAAAATTTGAAATAATCAAAAAAAAAAGTTCTGGATATTTAATTTTTAATAATTTTTCAATCTTTCAGATACGAGCCCTAGTAAATCAAGAAATCGATCAAAATAATCCCCAGCAAATGTTAAACTTTTGGAGACTATTCAAAGACAATAACTACATGATGAGTAAACTATACGATGAGGAGAATTTATTTCCCACAGTCTTGGGTTCATGTGGTCCCTATTATGCCACCGAAAATTTGAATATACTAAAAACTGAACAAACTTTATTGCAATATATGTAAGTATAACATGAAATACAGAGGTTATGTTTTGTATATCAAAATAGATCGAAATGTGATACGATTTCATTTGATATAAAGTATAAAAGAAAAAGGAATTTATAGAAAAGAAATTTAACTTGCAGTTCTTTCGATTGGCAGAAGCGTCTTAAGTTTGCCTTAAGCCTTATGGAATTTGTATTTAAAATGGATGAAATGAAACCGGAGCCCTTGAGAATGTGTAAAATGAAAATAAGCAATTTTGGAGTAACGGGTGATAAAAGGTATGATCAAACATGATCAAAACAAAAATATTTGCTATATTAATATATTAATCTCCCGTTACAGAATAAAATACGAAAATGCTGAACATGTGTTTGTGGAAACACAACTCGATAAACATCTCTCAAATGGCTCTCCCTGTGAAGAAGATGTGGACTGTAATTATCATTATTGTATGGGTAAATGTGATCAGGAGAAACTAATATGTTCGGGTGTACAACAAAACAATAATTTACAAATATTTTGTGATCAAATCCTAAAGGGTGGTGGCCTATTTCCCGGTCTATTAGCCTCCGCCAAAACTCCCAAAAATCTCATGAAACTAGTTAAAACCTGTATAGATCCTTCTAAGCAGGCCAATAATCATGTGCCCTCTAGACAATATGCCCCAAATGCAGAATTAGCTTTAAGGCTTTATAATGAAATGAAACGTTTGCACAAGACCACAGCAAAGACGGGCAATTAGACTACTAAGTGAAGGAGTGTAAGGCATAAAGAAAGATATATTGTAGTGAGAGTTAAAGCTTTGTTCGGGTGCATTAGTGCAAGTATGTTAATTCCTGGGAAAAAAACTAGAAGGGCTTCAAAAGTCCTTTTAATAATCTACTACTTTAAATGAAACGTACTTTATTTATATATAGATAAACCAACAAAAACATGTAAACCCTCCTTAAATTAGGGTACTTTGTAGTGCAACTATAAGTCTAAATTTTACTGCTAATTAATATGTTTTTATTATTTTAAACAAAAAGTTTATAAAAAAAATTAACTTTAATTATTTTAAATAAACTATAATCAAAAGGAATTTAAAAGTTAGTTTTATATTACAAGGGAGAAGTTAAAACTATCTGGCAATGCGATTTTTGAAGTTGTTAAATGATTTTAAGAGATTTGGTTGCTGTCTTGGCTAACTAGTACCTCTTACTTACTATTAATTGCGCCATCTATGGTTAGAAATTTGTCTAACTACTTTACAGTGTTTATGAAAAAGATATTTTATCGAACTGTGATGTTATATTATTGATTGTTTACTCTTCAGGCTAAACTATAGACTTTACTATAAACTAGCCTGCTGACTGGGCTATAGTCTAGTCGATTCGCTTGTCTATAGTCTAGTCGATAGACGAGTCTATAGTTTAGTCTATAATCTTGTATATAGTCTAGTCTATAGTTTAGTCTACAGTCTAGTCTATAGTCTAGTCTATAGTCTGGTCTATAGTCTAGTTTATAGTCTAGTCTATAGTCTAGTCTATAGTCTAGTCTATAGTCTAGTCTATAGTCTAGTCTATAGTCTAGTCTATAGTCTAGTCTATAGTCTAGTCTATAGTCTAGTCTATAGTCTAGTCTATAGTCTAGTCTATAGTCTAGTCTATAGTCTAGTCTATAGTCTAGTCTATAGTCTAGTCTATAGTCTAGTCTATAGTCTAGTCTATAGTCTAGTCTATAGTCTAGTCTATAGTCTAGTCTATAGTCTAGTCTATAGTCTAGTCTATAGTCTAGTCTATAGTCTAGTCTATAGTCTAGTCTACAGTCTAGTCTATAGTCTAGTCTATAGTCTAGTCTATGGTCTAGTCTATAGTCTAGTCTATAGTCTAGTCTATGGTCTAGTCTATAGTCTAGTCTATAGTCTAGTCTATAGTCTAGTCTATAGTCTAGTCTATAGTCTAGTCTATAGTCTAGTCTAGTCTAGTCTATAGTCTAGTCTATAGTCTAGTCTATAATCTAGTCTATAATCTAGTCTATAATCTAGTCTATAATCTAGTCTATAGTCTAGTCTATAGTCTAGTCTATAGTCTAGTCTATAGTCTAGTCTAGTCTAGTCTATAGTCTAGTCTATAGTCTAGTCTATAGTCTAGTCTATAGTCTAGTCTATAGTCTAGTCTATAGTCTAGTCTATAGTCTAGTCTATAGTCTAGTCTATAGTCTAGTCTATAGTCTAGTCTATAGTCTAGTCTATAGTCTAGTCTATAGTCTAGTCTATAGTCTAGTCTATAGTCTAGTCTATAGTCTAGTCTATAGTCTAGTCTATAGTCTAGTCTATAGTCTAGTCTATAGTCTAGTCTATAGTCTAGTCTAGTCTATAGTCTAGTCTATAGTCTAGTCTATAGTCTAGTCTATAGTCTAGTCTATAGTCTAGTCTATAGTCTAGTCTATAGTCTAGTCTATAGTCTAGTCTATAGTCTAGTCTATAGTCTAGTCTATAGTCTAGTCTATAGTCTAGTCTATAGTCTAGTCTATAGTCTAGTCTATAGTCTAGTCTATAGTCTAGTCTATAGTCTAGTCTAGTCTAGTCTATAGTCTAGTCTATAGTCTAGTCTATAGTCTATAGTCTAGTATATAGTCTAATCTATAGTAGGGTTCTATAAATTGACTTTCGAATAATCGAACAATCAACTTTTTGTCGAAAAAAGTCGAAAATTCGAAGTCGACTATTTTGTTCCAAAAAAGTCGATAACTCGACTATCGTCTGTGAAAAAAAAGTCGATAAGTCGAATAAAGTCGAAGAAAGTCAAAAAGTCGTAAAAAGTCGAAAAAAAGTCGGAAAAAGTCGAAAAGTCGGAAAAAGTCAAAAAAGTCGAAAAAAGTCGTAAAAGGTCGAAAAGTCGAAAAAAGTCGAAAAGTCGGAAAAAGATGAAAAGTCGACTATTTATAAAATACTTATAGTCGAAAAGTCTAAAAGTCGACTTTTAATTAAATGAAAAAAGTCGAAAAGTCGAAAAATCGACTTTTCATAAAATGCAAAAAGTCGAAAAGTCGATTTTCAACTGAATGAAAAAAGTCGAAAAGTCGACATTTCGTTTCAACTATAGAACCCTAGTCTATAGTCTAGTCTATAGTCCAGTCTATAGTCCAGTCTATAGTCCAGTCTATAGTCTAGTCTATAGTCCAGTCTCACCAATCATGGTGAGTTAACTCTGTTTAGATATCTCACGAGTACAAGACGGTGCAGAAAACTAACTCGACTACCAGCTGTGAAATCAAGATCTTGATTTGTCGCCAATTAAACAATTTCGTCAATCATGCTGACATGGACGTCAGAGTCTATCAAGATCGCATCACTTTAATTTGATGAATAACAATTAATTTTTAACTCACGTAAAACTTTCGAAAAAAATCTAACATATTTTATTAATTTCATTCTCTTTCACACTCAACTTTTCACTAAACATAGCACTGATAGCAGACGAAGACTTTTCCAATTCAACATTCATACTATGGACTTGATGAAGCATTTTCTCGGTCAATTGTTTCACCATAAAATGTTGATCATCGAGCACTTTTTGCACCGCAACTAATGTAGTATTTTGCAATTGTTGCATTTCTACTTTCCAATCATCTGCCACATGATTGCTACTCTGGATTTTATGATTAATTTCCATTATTTGTTGCTTAAACACCTGATCGTATTCATGCGCGATTGATAAACTTGAATGTTTGAAGGCATCACATTTTTGGGTGACTTCTTTGTTATAGGTTTCTGCATAATGATTCTCTTCACATATAAAACCCATTTGTGTAGTACAATCAATATCATTCCATTGATAAGGTTTTTTTTCCCAGAAATGAACACAATGTTCACGTTTGCGATCATTATCGGGATTATTGGGTGACCAAGAGGTAAACGAGAATTGTTTACCCGTGGCGAACCAATAGAAGGGACGGTTGTAGTCTCTACTCGAACTAAATTCATCATTACCACCCAGCCATAAGTTAAGTGGTTTTCCCACGACTTTCTTTAAGACATCGATAATGGCGTTATTTTTTTCTTCCGTTTCTATGGCAACCAGTTGTAAATTTTTACGTGCACATTCATGCCAGGCCTGATACCAGTTGTACTAGAATATTATGTAAAATTTATTTTAAATTATTTTACTTTTCTTGGAATTTTTAAGGTTAAATTACCTTTGCTTCTGTTTCGATAAGATACTCTTTACCATCATTTGCTTTGTACAGCTTTGAATCACCGCTCACAGCCTGTAGCAAAGCAAAGCTTATGATAAAGATCACTGCGATCGTTTTAAGCATCTTTATGTTTAAAGGTCTAGAACTTAAATGTTTAGTGGCTTGAGATATGAATATGTATTTATACTTTTGCAAAAAAAAACAAAATAATAAATGAAATTTCTGTTGAATAGATTTGCGATCAGTTTTCTCTAGTAGCAAATAATTAAGTAGTTAGCACGCTACAACGATCATAGGGTAAGGTGGTTTCAAGTCATGAAAATGTTATTGTGGGGTTATATGCTGATCTTAAATAAAATTTCTTAAATATTTAGTGATCATTTATTTATTTGTTTTCTTAAAAAAAAAACTTAATTATGAGTCAAAGTTTCTTTGTAAAACTAGCGTTAAAACCAGTTCTTTTAGCCTCCCTGCTTAATAACAATTAAATTGTTTATACTCCAAGGGAATGAGAAAGAACCCTATAAGAAAATAATAGAAAATCTTTAATAACATCAGCAGATTTTATTGATTTCATCAAGTTTTACATTTAACTTTTCGCCAAATTGTGAACTTAGCTGCGTAGCTGATTTCTTCAGTTCCACATTCAAATCGCTTACTTCTTTCAGCATTTTCTCGGTCAATTGCTTAACGCTCACCTGTTGTTCATCGAGCAGTTTTTGTACTGCTGCTTGTGTAGTATTTTGCAATTGTTGCATCTTTATCTTCCAATCGTCACCCATACGATCTATATTTTGTAATTTACTATCAATTTCCGATAACTGTTGCTTTTTCGTTTGATCAAATTCAATGGCAATTCCAGAACTGGTTTTCTTAATCACATCACATTTATTCTTAAGATCCTTATTATAGGTTTCTTTATAGTGGTTAACTTCACATATAAAACCCATTTTATTAGTGCAACCCACATCATTCCATTGATATAGGGGTTTAGAGGCCCAGATGTGTACACAATGTTCTTGATTTTGATAATTATCTGGATTGTTGTCGGACCAAAAGCTAAACGTAAATTGTTTGCCCGTGGCGGACCAGAAAAAGGGTCTTTTATAGTCTCGACTAGAGCTAAATTCATCATTACCACCCAGCCACAAATTATGGGATTTTCCTATGACTCTTTTCAACAGATTTATAATGGCAGTATTTTTGGCTGCATTATCTATAATAACAAGTTGGAAATCTCTGCGTGCACATTCATGCCAAGCCTGATACCAGTTATACTAGAAAATTGTTTTATATCTAACATTAATAAAACAAATTTCAGAAAAATTTTCTGTATTTCTTACCTTAAGTTCTGTTTCGATGAGATATTCTCTGCCATCCGAGGCTTTGTGTAGTTGGGGTGAGCCTGATACTGTTCCCAGTAATAAGCAGCAAATAACGAAGACTTGTGTGATCTTCATTGTTTCAAGTTTAAAACTTTAATGTTTAATTATTTACAAAATTAACACATTTATATTTGCACTAAATTTTATAAAAACTTTTATCACAAACATATTGTGGTCTTCTTATCATCATTTTCGTTTAACCACTTAGAAAAAAAAACATGTGTAAATTGTACAATTCCTACAAAACCTCCTGATTTGTGAGAAAAAGAAAAATTATGAATCACAAAAAGTACATTTAAGCTGATTTTAGTTTCAGTTCAAAAACATATCACAGAATGTATAATTTGGTGAAATACCATTTCTATACAGAAGGAAAAGGAAATATACACGCCTGGTAACAAATTGACACCAAACTGTTTATAATTTTTCAATACCATCCGTTGTCAAAGTATATACATACATACGTACAACAGCACTATGTAATGTTGACAACATTTCAACAATTTGTTGTTGAAATCTAAATTTTATACACATCCGTTGTCTAAATGTTAACAAACGTGATAAGCTCACTATTGACAAACAAAACGTATGTATATACTTTGACAACGGATGTTATTGAAGAATTATAAACTCTTTGGTGTCAATTTGGTACCAGGCGTGTATATTCCTTTTCCCTCTGTGTACTAGACTTACTAGACTGGGTTTTAACTTTTTTTTTTTAATTTGACTTCGTCTCTAATTATTCTCTTCGATCTAAAGTGATTTCAATAGTCGTCATTGTCCAACTATTAATTGTTTATAATAAATAATTAACAAAACAAACATTAACAATATTTACATTTCTATTTAACCGCTAAACCATAGAAATGTTTAAAAAACTAAATAAAATTCTAGTTATCAACTTTAAAGCTGAGAATATTTTATGTTTAAATTATTAATAGAAAAAATAAAACTCCCTAATAAATGTATATATGCCACTGATCGTATATATGAATGCTTAATTAAAATCTTACGCTTGAATTTTAATATTAATCTAAAGCAAATAAAGAATTTTGTAAAAAGCAAACACACGTAAAAGAGAATTTATTCTAAAACAATTAAGAACATTATCGTACAACTTAATCTTATATAGTCACCATTAAAAGCTTGTCAAACATCGTTATTAATATGATACTCCGAATGATTTTAGGAAATACCCTTTAATGGGGATTGATTAATTTGTAATAAGAAGTAAATTTACGTGAATTTTTTGTTAATTCCATAACTTTTGGAGTCTATAGTCTAGTCTAGTCTATAGTCTAGTCTAGTCTATAGTCTAGTCTATAGTCTAGTCTATAGTCTAGTCTAGTCTAGTCTAGTCTAGTCTATAGTCTAGTCTATAGTCTAGTCTATAGTCTAGTCTATAGTCTAGTCTATAGTCTAGTCTATAGTCTAGTCTATAGTCTAGTCTATAGTCTAGTCTATAGTCTAGTCTATAGTCTAGTCTAGTAGTCTAGTTAGTCTATAGTCTAGTCTATAGTCTAGTCTATAGTCTAGTCTATAGTCTAGTCTATAGTCTAGTCTATAGTCTAGTCTATAGTCTAGTCTATAGTCTAGTCTATAGTCTAGTCTATAGTCTAGTCT
The DNA here is from genome assembly GCF_015586225.1 of Lucilia sericata. Classification (NCBI taxonomy): domain Eukaryota; kingdom Metazoa; phylum Arthropoda; class Insecta; order Diptera; family Calliphoridae; genus Lucilia; species Lucilia sericata. The sequence goes on along the minus strand of NW_023994887.1, from coordinate 136,667 downwards.
ATAGTCTAGTCTATAGTCTAGTCTATAGTCTAGTCTATAGTCTAGTCTATAGTCTAGTCTATAGTCTAGTCTATAGTCTAGTCTATAGTCTAGTCTATAGTCTAGTCTATAGTCTAGTCTATAGTCTAGTCTATAGTCTAGTCTATAGTCTAGTCTATAGTCTAGTCTATAGTCTAGTCTATAGTCTAGTCTATAGTCTAGTCTATAGTCTAGTCTATAGTCTAGTCTATAGTCTAGTCTATAGTCTAGTCTATAGTCTAGTCTATAGTCTAGTCTATAGTCTAGTCTATAGTCTAGTCTATAGTCTAGTCTATAGTCTAGTCTATAGTCTAGTCTATAGTCTAGTCTATAGTCTAGTCTATAGTCTAGTCTATAGTCTAGTCTATAGTCTAGTCTATAGTCTAGTCTATAGTCTAGTCTATAGTCTAGTCTATAGTCTAGTCTATAGTCTAGTCTATAGTCTAGTCTATAGTCTAGTCTATAGTCTAGTCTATAGTCTAGTCTATAGTCTAGTCTATAGTCTAGTCTAGTCTAGTCTAGTCTAGTCTATAGTCTAGTCTATAGTCTAGTCTATAGTCTAGTCTATAGTCTAGTCTATAGTCTAGTCTATAGTCTAGTCTATAGTCTAGTCTATAGTCTAGTCTATAGTCTAGTCTATAGTCTAGTCTATAGTCTAGTCTATAGTCTAGTCTATAGTCTAGTCTATAGTCTAGTCTATAGTCTAGTCTATAGTCTAGTCTATAGTCTAGTCTATAGTCTAGTCTATAGTCTAGTCTATAGTCTAGTCTATAGTCTAGTCTATAGTCTAGTCTATAGTCTAGTCTATAGTCTAGTCTATAGTCTAGTCTATAGTCTAGTCTATAGTCTAGTCTATAGTCTAGTCTATAGTCTAGTCTATAGTCCTAGTCTATAGTCTAGTCTATAGTCTAGTCTATAGTCTAGTCTATAGTCTAGTCTATAGTCTAGTCTATAGTCTAGTCTATAGTCTAGTCTATAGTCTAGTCTATAGTCTAGTCTATAGTCTAGTCTATAGTCTAGTCTATAGTCTAGTCTATAGTCTAGTCTATAGTCTAGTCTATAGTCTAGTCTATAGGTCTAGTCTATAGTCTAGTCTATAGTCTAGTCTATAGTCTAGTCTATAGTCTAGTCTATAGTCTAGTCTATAGTCTAGTCTATAGTCTAGTCTATAGTCTAGTCTATAGTCTAGTCTATAGTCTAGTCTATAGTCTAGTCTATAGTCTAGTCTATAGTCTAGTCTATAGTCTAGTCTATAGTCTAGTCTATAGTCTAGTCTATAGTCTAGTCTATAGTCTAGTCTGTAGTCTAGTATATAGTCTAGTCTATAGTCTAGTCTATAGCCTAGTCTATAGTCTAGTCTATAGTCTAGTCTATAGTCTAGTCTATAGTCTATAGTCTAGTCTATAGTCTAGTCTATAGTCTAATCTATAGTCTAGTCTATAGTCTAGTCTATAGTCTAGTCTATAGTCTAGTCTATAGTCTAGTCTATAGTCTAGTCTATAGTCTAGTCTATAGTCTAGTCTATAGTCTAGTCTATAGTCTAGTCTATAGTCTAGCCTATAGTTTAGTCTATAGTCTAGACTATAGTTTAGTCTATAGTCTAGTCTATAGTCTAGTCTATAGTCTAGTCTATAGTCTAGTCTATAGTCTAGGCTATAGTCTAGTCTATAGTCTAGGCTATAGTCTAGTCTATAGTCTAGTCTATATGTATATAGACTGCATAACAAATTTCTCCTTCAATCAAATTTCTCCTATCTGACATATTTTTCTTTTAAAATAAAAAAACGCAGAAAAATATTCTATAGTTACTATTACAAAAGTTAAATACAAAGAGAAATAAATTCAACCCTGATCTGTTGTTGTCTTTGCTAATATAATTATAAAAATAGCAAAGACTAGAACCACCAGGATGAATTCTACCATGCTACCCACCATCAACTAGTAGTAACTGTATTGTTGTGTTTGTAACAAATTGATATATTGGTCTTACACCCACAAGAGTATTTGTATATATTCTGGGTACTTTTTCGACTCTAAGCCGATTTCGTTATGCCCGTCCGTCTATCTATGGCGGATCTAAAAAGAAAAGGAAAAGAGCTAAAGAGCTTAAATTCTCCATTGATGCGTAATGCTTGTTATTGAAAACGAACAATATCGATTCAGAATTTCACAAAATATCCTCCAAAATACAGTTGTAAATAAATTGATTATTTAAAAATCTTCATAAAATCTCAATGTGTTTTATGAACTATAAACAAGGTACATCTCTCTAAAATTAGCGTTACGTGCAATCTTAATGTTGGGATTTTCAGAGAAATGTTTTTGCTTATTCAACTTCCACACTGATATAAATTAAGCAAAAACATAGATAATTTTATTTTGTACAATTTTAAAGCTTAATTTGTGATTATTAGTTGGAAAACGGTCTAGCCACTCCAATCTGATTGCCTGTCTGTCTGTTGTAAATACTATAGATTCTACAAGGTACCTATTTAATAATCTTCTACTACTAAGATTTATATTTATATGTACAGAATATTAAATGAAACTATTAAATGCTTTCATTTAATAGACTGTCAAATGTGATTCGATCAACTCTTCTAGACTGTAATGAACTTAAGACTGAAGTAGATTATTTCAGTGTATATATTAGCAAATACATATTTACATACATATAAGGATTAACTTCTTATCTATTAATGTAATCATTTTACAAATGATATACAAACATTGCACATGTGAATTACCGATATAAGAACCAATTGACAACAACTACCAAGCAAAAACTCGCATTCACATAACCACTTATGTTTCTATAGTTAGTTAGTTAGTTAGGTTGGTAGGTAGTTAGTTAGTTAGTTAGGTAGTTAGTTAGTTAGTTAGTTAGTTAGTTAGTTAGTTAGTTAGTTAGTTAGTTAGTTAGTTAGTTAGTTAGTTAGTTAGTTAGGTTAGTTAGTTAGTTAGTTTAGTTAGTAGTAGTTAGTTAGTAGTTAGTTAGTTAGTTAGTTAGTTAGTTAGTTAGTTAGTTAGTTAGTTGTAGTTAAGTTTTAGTTAGTTAGTTAGTTCGTTAGTTAGTTAGTAGTTTACGTTAGTAGTTAGTTAGTTAGTAGTTAGTTAGTTAGTGGTAGTTAGTTAGTTAGTAGTAGTTAGTAGTAGTTAGTTAGTTAGTTGTTAGTAGTTAGTTAGTTCGTGTTAGTTAGTTAGTTAGTTAGTTAGTTAGTTAGTTAGTAGTTAGTTAGTTAGTTAGTAGTTAGTTAGTTAGTTAGTTAGTTAGTAGTTAGTTAGTTAGTTAGTTAGTTAGTTAGTTAGTTAGTTAGTTAGTTAGTTAGTAGTTAGTTAGTTAGTTAGTTAGTTAGTTAGTTAGTAGTAGTTAGTTAGTTAGTTAGTTAGTTAGTAGTTAGTTAGTTAGTTAGTTAGTTAGTTAGTTAGTTAGTTAGTTAGTTAGTTAGTTAGTAGTTAGTTAGTTAGTTAGTTAGTTGTTAGTAGTTAGTTAGTTAGTTAGTTAGTTAGTTAGTTAGTTAGTTAGTTAGTTAGTTAGTTAGTTAGTTAGTTAGTTAGTTAGTTAGTTAGTTAGTTAGTTAGTTAGTTAGTTAGTTAGTTAGTTAGTTAGTTAGTTAGTTAGTTATTTAGTAGTTAGTTAGTTAGTTAGTTAGTTAGTTAGTTAGTTAGTTAGTTAGTTAGTTAGTTAGTTAGTTAGTTAGTTAGTAGTAGTTAGTTAGTTAGTTAGTTAGTTAGTTAGTTAGTTAGTTAGTTAGTTAGTTAGTTAGTTAGTTAGTTAGTTAGTTAGTTAGTTAGTTAGTTAGTTAGTTAGTTAGTTAGTTAGTTAGTTAGTTAGTTAGTTAGTTATTTCAGTATTACAGTGAGACAGCGAACTAACGAACAAAAAGCCCATATATGGGCCTCAGGTTCGTATTCTTTGTGAGTATTTATTTTTGTACGTAAACAAAACAACTTTTTTAATACGTATTTGTAAGTACTTATTGAAGTAGTTATTTGTAAGCGAAAAATCTTTTTTTATGTTTCCCACAATATACATTTTCTATTTTGCTCGTCGTCAGTACATTAATACGAATCCTATATGAGATCCTTAAAAATCTGTTTCTCGGAACCTACAGAGATTGTTTCAAGAAGAAAGCAATAAAATGCAATTAGATCTTTCTTTTACAAAATGGGTTTGAATCGTATAAGATGTTTATCCAACACATAAAATGTCTTCCATTTTAATTAAATAGATTTATGAGAATATTTTAAATATATAAATCAATAATATTTTGTCCGTGTATACTGTAGTAACATTGTTTAAATTTTAATAATCAACTATAATACAATAATAATACATATATTGAAATAGAAACAAAATTGAAAAAACAATAAAAATTATTAAATATACAAAATTTACAAGTGTTTAATCAAATTTTATAAAACTTATCAATTTTGATTAAATTACTTAATAACAGCTGTAATTACTTTCCTAGTAAGTATATATAGTTTTCATATTTAAAAACAATTAAACATTTAAGTTCGGCAGGTTAAGCAATGCATTTATTTAAAGCGATTATACAAGTTCTCTTTATTTGCCTTGCATTGCTAAAGGCAATATCCAGTACACCATATTATTATAAAGCATTAGATGGCAGAGAATATCTAATAGAAACAGATAAAAAGGTACTTTATTTCGCTCATAGAAGAAATAACTAAAAAATTAACACAGAAAGTCTTTAATTTCTAGTACAACTGGTATCAAGCTTGGCATGAATGTGCGCGAAGGAATCTTCAACTAACTGTAATTGATTCGCAAGCTAAAAATTTAAACATTATCGATCTATTGAAAAAAGTCATAGGAAAATCTAGTAATTTATGGTTGGGCGGTAATGATGAGTTTAGTTCTAAAAAATCTGTCACACGACCTTTTTACTGGGCGGCCACAGGAAAACGAATCGTATTTAGCTATTGGTCGGACAATCAACCCGACAATAATCGAAAAAATGAACACTGTGCTCACATCTGGGACCATAAGTCTGCCTATAAATGGAATGATATTGACTGTACTGAAAAAATGGGCTTCATATGTGAAATCAATCATTATGTCGAAACCTGTAATAAAAATCTTAAGAATAAATGTGATGGTGTCATACAATCAAGTTCATCAATTTCAGAGGATTTCGTACAGAAACAAAAACAACAGCAAACCGAAATTGATAATAAAATACAAAGTACTAAAAGTGTGTTAGATGATTGGAAGATAGAAATTCAACAATTGCAAAATTCTACACAAGCAGCTGTACAAAAACTACTCAATAATCATTTGGTTTCAGTGCAGCAGTCGACAGAGAAAATGCTAAATCAATTAAAGGATTTGGATGAGCAATTGAGGAATTCAACCATTGAGACAAATTCACAGTTTGGCGAAAAATTGAATGAAAAACAAAATGAAATAAATAAAATCTGTTGATTTTTGTAAATTGATTCAAATTCATTTTCTATAAATACATATGTATGTATGTACCAAACAATTTACGCGAATTCCAAGTCCTATATAGGGCTTAGTAGCCGAATTCCAAAATAATATACCAATAGCTTATTTTGTGTGAGTAACTTAACTATTAACGATTTTATAAAAATTGGCTCAATGAGTTTAAATAAAATTCAATTTCCCGTTTTTCCCCTTTATGGTACTTTTTTCCCCAGTGAGATAGCAAAAATTTTGTTTCAATAAATATTGCAGAGTTAGTCCGTACTTTAATAGGAATACTTCAATAAATCAAAAAAGTTTTCTTAATGTGTTAAAAAAAAAGTACCCAAATTACAGTTTTCTCCCTTTAACACCCAAAAAGAACTGAATTTTAAAAAAAAAGTACGAAACAGGTGTCTCATAACTTTAAAAGATTTATCCAAAATATTTACAAAAAATGTATTAGGTTTATTAGTTAAAACGTTATAAAGTGCCAAAAAAGGTACGAAAATCACAATTTTTACACATTTTCACCCTTTAAAAGTACGCATTTCAAAAAAGTACCAGACACCCATCTGCTTATATTAAGAGAAGATACAGATGCATTTAAAATTATTCCTGTATCACTTATATTGGGTAAGATAATTAAGAAAACCTGTTTTAACCGTTTTCCCCCTAAATGTACAAATTTCCAAAAAAGCCCTCTTATTGGATCTGCATAACCAATAATGATTCTATTTAGGTTCAGCCGTTTGGGCTGTGCGATGATGAATCAGTCAGTCAGTAACGCTACTCTTTTATATATACATATAGATGTTATTGAATTCTTATGTGAAATTAATAATTTTAAATTTACCTTTTTGCAACAGTAACTAGTTTCTTCGCTTTTTGGTGATCATTTTTAATATCAATAACTTGCACTTAATAACCTTTGACTTCAAACACTTTTTTATTTAAAAACAGGCCATGGAAAGAGCTTTCTAAAACTTACATATTTTATTAATTTCTTTTTATTTATTATTAACTCTTTCATTTCTTTTTTTTTAATTTTGAACAACTTAAATTTGCTTTTTTTAAAACTTTAGCAACAACTTTTTTATTTCCTTTAAAAGCTAATAACCAACAAAACGCTTTCACACTCTCACACTTTTAAAAACTTTTGCTTTAATAAAAAACAGGCCATAGTTGGAGCTTTTACTTTATATTTCATATATTTACTCTTTATTTTCTTGCATGCTCTCTTTTTATTTACTTGTATTTGTTCACTCACTCAAACCTCCCACTGCGTAACAAAACACTCTTTCAAAGAAAATCGAACATGAGAGAATTTGCAAAACTTCACAAACATTGAATACAAATTTTTTCCGTCACGACTGCGCTGCCGGCAGCACATTTTTTCCTAACAATTTAACTATTTTCTTAACAAATTTACTACTATTTAACGCCATGTATTAATAAAATTTAAGATTTTCTTAAAAAACTTGTTATGTTCTATTCACTATTTTCAATATGAAAATTTAATAACTATTCTATTTCTAAATAATTTTTTTATTACGAAACTACCGGAAGACGAACGTTTTATTAAGAAGACATCACACGAAGAACTAATTAACAAGACGAGAAGGAAGAATTTAGTCGAGTAATCCGAAAAAAAAATAGAAAGAGACAGATTGTATGCGCAAAAAGCTTAGCAACAGGTTTAAATGTATTTAGTATTAACTGTCTAGAAAGAGTAAACGTAGTTATTTGCAGAATTGCCATAAATAGTGCAGTGCGCAGACCAAAATTATGATGTGATTATTTGAGAGAGAGGAAAAAGTAGGAAATGCAATAGTTTTAGTGCAAAGGTACCAGTTTGTATTAGTTAAGTATGATGATACAAGAACAACAATAAGGAAGGCTAGGAGCGCATTCATACAAGTGTGTGGGAGCTGTCAGCTCATAATTTTTTATACATAGACTTGTATTTAAATTAGTGACATAATAATGTCAAATGTCATATAAAGAAATTTGACAGTAATAAGACTTTTATGAAGATACATCATAAATATACATACCTTAAAAAAGAGTTGTTTATACATATGTATGAATGCATGTAAGTATATGGTTGCTTTAAAGTAGATGAAGGTTTTTGATTGTGCTCTTTTTAGAATATAGCAGGGATGGGTAATTATGAATACTTGAGTTCGCCCAGCGCATTATAAGGCATTTAACCTGAAAACCTGGCAAAAAAGGCAAAAATGAATTTAAAGAAATTTAAAAAACTGAGTATACAGTTCGATAGAAAACAAAATTCTACATAATATAGTGAATTTTTAAGTTGAGATTTGTAGTTTTGAGACGAAGTCAAAGACAGGAAAGTGAAGAAAATTAAATGCCTTTTTAAATTTTTATCATTATAACAGGTTTTTGTGTTATTTTTTGGGGCTAAACTAATAGAGGTTTGTTTTTATTTGAAAGGTGGACCACCTTTTAATTTAGATTTTTTGTTTTAATATGTATTTATCTTATATAGTAGTGTCAGAATAATTTGTTCAAAATTTAAAAATAATAAATATTTTATACTTTTTTACACTTCCAAAAAAAAGAGATAAGGATTTTAAAGGTGAAAGTAGTTTTTAGTTAGTTTAATGTACATATATACTAGGGTTCTATAGTTGAAACGAAAAGTCGACTTTTTGCATTTAGTTAAAAGTCGACTTTTTGTATTTTATGAAAAGTCGATTTTTCTACTTTTAGTATTTTATAAATAGTAGACTTTACGACTTTTTCCGATTTTTCGACTTTTTGACTATTTTTGCATTCTCTCGACTTTTTTCGACTATTTGTTGACTTTTTTTGAGTGTTTCCGACTATTTTAAAGTTTTTGACTTTTTTCCACTTTTTTAAAATTTCCTACTATTTTTTACTTTTTTCCACTATTTTCGAGTTTTCGACTTTTTCCGACTTTTATCGACTTTTTAGACTGTTCGACTTTTTTATTCTTTTCGACTTTTTTCGACTTTTATTTACAAAGACGACTTTTTTAATAGACGATAGTCGAGTTATCGACCTTTTTGGAACAAAATAGTCGACTTCGACTTTTCGACAAAAAGTCGATTGTTCGATTATTCGAAAGTCGATTTATAGAACCCTAGTATATACCACAGCAACATATGCACTCTCTATATTCAGAAACAAGAAAGCAAGTTTGGGTAAATTTACGCAATTTTTTTTTTATTTGAAGATTTTTTGAAAATTTCACTTGTTTGAAAAATTAAAAAAATTTACCACTTTTCTATCAAAAAATAAGATTATCGCAATGAAAAGTAGCAAGTATTCAAAAATTGTTATACACCGCAAAAAAATATAGAATCTCTATTTTCAGAAATAATAAAAAAAGTTTGCGTAAATTTGAGCAATTATTTTTGGGGATTTTATAAAAAGTTTTGCTTTTTTGAAAAATTAAAAAAAAATTCCCTTCCTTGGAATAAAATAAATAAGATTATTGCAACGAAAAGTAGCAAGAATTCAAAAATTGTTATACACCGCAATAAAATATAGAATATCTATTTTGGGAAACAATAAAAAAAGTTTGCGTAAATTTGAGCAATTATTTTGGGGGTTTTATAAAAAGTTCCACTTTTTTGAAAAATTAAAAAAAATCCCTTTCTTGGAATAAAATAAGATTATTGCAACGAAGAGTAGCAAGAATTCAAAAATTGTTATACATTGCAATAAAACATAGAATCTCTATTTTCACAAACAATAAAAAAAAGTTTGCGTAAATTTGCGCAATTATTTTTAAAGATTTTATAAAAAGTTTCGCTTTATTGAAAAAATACCAAAAAATATATAAAATGTTTGCAACTGAAAGTAGAAAGAAAAATCAGAAATTGTTCTATACCGCAGTAAAATATGAAATCTATATTTTCAGGAACATGAAAAAAAGTTTGCGCAATTATATTTGCTGTTATTTTTTTAAAATCTACCCTTTTTAATTAAAAATGTACAAAAATAATATCGTACCTAGAAATTATTCACAAATTAAAAAGTGTTTTTATACACCATAACAAAACTTGGTTAAATGATTTACATTCATATAAAACCCTTTCAAGATAAATTTGATTTGCGATACTAATATTTTTATGTCAATTATCAATGTTTAACAGATTTTCATAAGGGATCTCATGCGGCACCTAAAGGCAATTATTAACCGATAATAATAAAATTTAGTAAAATGATTAATTTTCATATAAAACTTGTCCATGTTAAATTTCATTAATTATATGTTTAATTATTTTATTAATTATAATTTTTAAACTGATTTTCTTAAAGGGCCTTATTTGAGACCTAGAGGCAATTATGGACCGATCATAACAAAATTTGTAAATATAATTTAGAAATATGTACATAAGACACCTTCAAGTGGTACCTTTTGAATTCTCTATAATGGAGAACCGGAACAGATGACATACGGTCCTTATTAAATGATAATTTTTTGTACTTTTTAATTTTTCAGATGGTACATTTGAAATTTTCTAAATGAATGGAATTAAGAATATACGTTCCTTACTGAATGCGAATTTATTCACGTTATAAATTTCAATAAAATTGAACGTAAAAAAAGAAACATTAAAAAAACTTTTAATCAATACAAATTTTCTATAAAAGTAATCAAAATTTTTTATGTATGTCTGGGTAGCGAAGGACCTAGGGTATTCAAGTTTTTTATAAACTTTTCTATAGAAAAATTCTTTTAAAAAATATATGAATATAGTTCACAGTTATAAAACTTTTTTAAGGATGTTTTTTTTATAAAATACTACTGTTGAATTAATAAGTGAAATTAATAATTTTAAATTTACCTTTTTAAAACAACAACTGTTTTTTGGCATTGCGGTGATCATTTCCTTTTTTCATATCAATAATTTGCACTTAATAACCTTTGACTTCAAACACTTTTTTATTTAAAAACAGGCCATGGAAAGAGCTTTCTAAAACTTACATATTTTATTAATTTCTTTTTATTTATTATTAACTCTTTCATTTCTTTTTTTTAATTTTTAACAACTTAAAATTGCTTTTTTTAAAACTTTAGCAACAACTTTTTTATTTCCTTTAAAAGCTAATATCCTACAAAACACTCTCACACTTTTAAACACTTTTGCTTTAATAAAAAACAGGCCATAGTTGGAGCTTTTACTTTATATTTCATATATTTACTCTTTATTTTCTTGCATGCTCTCTTTTTATTTACTTTTATTTCTTCACTTACTGTGGGAGGTGTGCCACTGCGTAACAAAACACTCTTTAATAGAAAACCCGAACAAGACAGAATTTGCAAAACTTCACAAACATTGAATACACATTTTTTCCGTCACGACTGCGCTGCCGGCAGCACATTTTTTCCTAACAATTTATCTATTTTCTTAACAAATTTTCTACTATTTAACGCCATGTATTAATAAAATTTAAGATTTTCTCAAAAAACTTTTTATGTTCTATTCACTTTTTCAATATGAAAATTTAATAACTTTTCTATTTCTAAACAATTTTTTTATTACGAAACTACCGGAAGACGAACGTATTATTAAGAAGACATCACACGAAGAACTAATTAACAAGACGAGAAGGAAGAATTTAGTCGAGTAACCCAAACAAAAATAGAAAGAGACAGATGGTATGCGCAAAAAGCTTAGCAACAGGTTTAAATGCATTTAGTATTAACTGTCGAGAAAGAGTAAACGTAGTTATTTGTAGAATTGCCATAAATAGTGCACTGCGCATGTCCAAAATTATGATGTGATTATTTGAGAGAGAGGAAAAAGTAGGAAATGCAATAGTTTAGTGCAAAAAGACCAGTTTGTATTAGTTAAGTATGATGATACAAGAACAACAATAAGGAAGGCTAGGATCGCATTCATACAAGTGTGTGGGAGCTGCCAGCTCAACATTTTTTATACATAGACTTAAATTTATGTTTGTGACATAATAATGTCAAACCTTATGTAAAGAAATTTGACAGTAATAAGACTTTTGTGATATACATGTATCTTCATAAATATATATACATTAATAAAGGCTTGTGTATATGTACGAGTGTATGTGATTGCTTTAAAATATACATACATATGTATGAAGTTTCTAGTATTGCGCTTTTTTTGTATAGCAGGGATGGTTAACCATTAAAATATATGGTATGCTAAGAACATTAAGGTAGCTGAAAAAAAGTAACTAACTAGTTAGTTAGTTAGTTAGTCAGTCAGTTAGTTAGTTAGTTAGTTCCTTAGTTAGTTAGATAGTTAGTTAGTTAGTTAGTTAGTTAGTTAGTTAGTTAGTTAGTTAGTTAGTTAGTTAGTTAGTTAGTTAGTTAGTTAGTTAGTTAGTTAGTAGTTAGTTAGTTAGTTAGTTCGTTAGTTAGTTAGTTAGTTAGTTAGTTAGTAGTTAGTTAGTTAGTTAGTTAGTTAGATAGTTAGTTAGTTAGTTAGTTAGTTAGTTAGTTAGTTAGTTAGTTAGTTAGTTAGTTAGTTAGTTAGTTAGTTAGTTAGTTAGTTAGTTAGTTAGTTAGTTAGTTAGTTAGTTAGTTAGTTAGTTAGTTAGTAGTTAGTTAGTTAGTTAGTTAGTTAGTTAGTTAGTTAGTTAGTTAGTTAGTAGTTAGTTAGTTAGTTAGTTAGTTAGTTAGTTAGTTAGTTAGTTAGTTAGTTAGTTAGTTAGTTAGTTAGTTAGTTAGTTAGTTAGTTAGTTAGTTAGTTAGTTAGTTAGTTAGTTAGTTAGTTAGTTAGTTAGTTAGTTAGTTAGTTAGTTAGTTAGTTAGTTAGTTAGTTAGTTAGTTAGTTAGTTAGTTAGTTAGTTAGTTAGTTAGTTAGTTAGTTAGTTAGTTAGTTAGTTAGTTAGTTAGTTAGTTAGTTAGTTAGTTAGTTAGTTAGTTAGTTAGTTAGTTAGTTAGTTAGTTAGTTAGTTAGTTAGTTAGTTAGTTAGTTAGTTAGTTAGTTAGTTAGTTAGTTAGTTAGTTAGTTAGTTAGTTAGTTAGTTAGTTAGTTAGTTAGTTAGTTAGTTAGTTAGTTAGTTAGTTAGTTAGTTAGTTAGTTAGTTAGTTAGTTAGTTAGTTAGTTAGTAGTTAGTTAGTTAGTTAGTTAGTTAGTTAGTTAGTTAGTTAGTTAGTTAGTTAGTTAGTTAGTTAGTTAGTTAGTTAGTTAGTTAGTTAGTTAGTTAGTTAGTTAGTTAGTTAGTTAGTTAGTTAGTTAGTTAGTTAGTTAGTTAGTTAGTTAGTTAGTTAGTTAGTTAGTTAGTTAGTTAGTTACTTTTCTCAGCTACCTTTAAGTTCTTAGCATACCATATATCTTAATGGTTACCCATCCCTACTATACAAAAAATCGCAATACTATAAACTTCATACATACATACAGTGTCTCTCATAATTATTCGAATTTGGGTAAACTATAAAAAGAAACCAAATTTAATAATATATTTTGTGTGCAAAACAAATAAATTAATTTGTTATATTGTCTAGATAGTCGTTGTTTGATATCACGCTTTTTAAAACTTGAAAAATTTGCATTGACTTAAATTAAATGTGTATACGAATTTTTCCTGTATTTCATATTTGATCATATTATACGCAACACAAATTTTGGAATCGAATGGTTTTTATGCGTAATATTGTTTTAAGGGGTTACTATCCACGGAAAGGATATATTTTTGGCCCATTTGGTCCACAAATTTGGGGAATTGGTACCTTTTTTCAAGTAGTATCATTAAAATGGATATTTTTGGCCATAATTGTAAATTTTTCTCCTTATTTCCAGAGATAAAACAAAAATTTGATAAGACCCCTTGGGGTATCTAAAAATAATATTTTTTGTTACAAGAAATCCCCCAAAATTGTGGACCAAATGGGTCAAAAATATATCCATGCGGTGGATAGTTACCCCTTAAAAAAATATTAAGCATAAAACCATGCGATTCTAGAATTTGTGTATCGTATAATTTGATCAAATATGAAATACAGGAAAAATTCGCATACTTTTGTGAAGTAGTTTCATGGACTTTTTTTAAAAAAAGCACAACTAATTTAAGTAAATGTAAAGTTTTCAAGTTTTAAGGGGCGTGATATCAAAACTAAGGACTATGTAGACAATATAACAAATTAATTTATTTATTTTCCACACAAAATATATTATTAAATTTGTTTTTTTTTCATAGTTTACCTAAATTCGAATACTTATGAGAGACACTGTATGTATATTTCAGAGCAATCATATACACACATATAAACAAGCCTTTATTAGGGTATGTATATTTATGAAGATACATGTATTTCACAAAAGTCTTATTACTGTCAAATTTCTTTAGATAAGGTTTGACATTATTATGTCACAAACTTCAATACAAGTATATGTATAAAAAATTATGAGCTGGCAGCTCCCACACACTTGTATGAATGCGCTCCTAGCCTTCCTTATTGTTGCTCTTGTATCATCATACTTAACTAATACAAACTGGTATCTTTGCACTAAAACTATTGCATTTCCTACTTCTTCCTCTCTCTGAAATAATCACATCATAATTTTGGACATGCGCACTGCACTATTTATGGCATTTCTGCAAATAACTACGTTTACTCTTTCTCGACAGTTAATACTAAATGCATTTAAAGCTGTTGCTAAGCTTTTTGCGCATACCATCTGTCTCTTTCTATTTTTTCGGATTACTCGACTAAATTCTTCCTTCTCGTCTTGTTAATTAGTTCTTCGTGTGATGTCTTCTTAATAAGACGTTCGTCTTCCGGTAGTTTCGTAATAAAAAAAATTATTTCGAAATAGAAAAGTTATTAAATTTTCATATTGAAAAAAGTGAATAGAACATAAAAAGTTTTTTGAGAAAATCTTAATTTTATTAATACATGGCGTTAAATAGTAGAAAATTTGTTAAGAAAATAGTTAAATTGTTAGAAAAAATGTGCTGCCGGCAGCGCAGTCGTGACGGAAAAAATGTGTATTCAATGTTTGTGAAGTTTTGCAAATTCTGTCTTGTTCGGGTTTTCTATTAAAGAGTGTTTTGTTACGCAGTGGGAGGTGTGAGTGAGTGAAGATATAAAAGTAAATAAAAAGAGAGCATGCAAGAAAATAAAGAGTAAATATATGAAATATAAAGTAAAAGCTCCAACTATGGCCTGTTTTTTTATTAAAGCAAAAGTGTTTAAAAGTGTGAGAGTGTGAAAGTGTTATGTTGGTTATTAGCTTTTAAAGGAAATAAAAAAGTTGTTGCTAAAGTTTTAAAAAAAGCAAATTTAAGTTGTTAAAAATTAAAAAAAAAAATGAAAGAGTTAATAATAAATAAAAAGAAATTAATAAAATATGTAAGTTTTAGAAAGCTCTTTCCATGGCCTGTTTTTAAATAAAAAGTGTTTGAAGTCAAAGTTATTAAGTGCAAATTATTGATATGAAAAATGGAAATGATCACCGAAATGCAAAAAAAAACAGTTGTTGTTTAAAAAGGTAAATTTAAAATGATTAATTTCACATATTAATTCAGTTTTATAACTGTGAACTATCTTTCATATAAATATCTTTTTAAGAATTTTTCTATAGAAAAGTTTATTTATTTAAGGTCGTTTTATAAAAAACTAGAATAGCCTAGGTGGTTCGCTACACAGACCTGAACATACATACAAAATTTTGATTATTTTTATAGAAAATTTGTATTGATTAAAAGTTTTTTTAATGTTTCTTTTTTCAATTTTCAATTTTATTGAAATTTATAACGTGAATAAATTCGCATTCAGTAAGGAGCGTCTATTCTTAATTCCATTCGTTTAGCTTCCATGTTATAAAACATTTCAAATGTTTATGTATTCAATATTATAGAAAATTAAAAAAATATGTATATAATTTGATGAACGAAAAAGTACCAAAATTCCCTATCATTAGATTCTCATTCACTCAGGTCTCTACATATTAAATTTTATATTTCTATGTTCAATATCGTAAAAAATTGAAAAAGTACCATCTGAAAAATTAAAAAGTACAAAAAATTCTCATTTAATAAGGACCGTATGTCATGTGTTCCAGTTCCCCATTATAGAGAATCCAAAAAGTACCTACCACTTGAAGGTGGCTTACATATGTATTTCTAAATCATATTTCCAAATTTTGTTATGGTCGGTCTCAACTAAGGCCTTTTAAGAAAATCAATTTAAAAATTACACAGAAAAAACTGAAAAACGATTTCAATTACCAAAACCTTGTTTTCAATTATTTTATTTTTTGAAGTTCAACCTATAACAAAAATTGTATATTCAATTACTACTTATAATTGATTTCGTACACAAAATTTTTATTTTTTTCTATTTTTGTTGTTGTTAAATACGTATTTGATTATACATTTTTATGAATCAAATACAAAATGAATTGAACCCTTTTAAAATTATTGATTAATCGTTTAATTGAAAATTTTTTAAAATTAATTTTTTCTGTGTATAATAAAATACCGCGATGAAATTTAACATGAACGAGTTTTATATGAAAATTAATCATTTTAGTAAATTTTATTATTATCGGTTCATAATTGCCCGACCCTAGGTGCCGCATAAGGTCCCTTATGAAAATCGGTTAAACATTCATAATTGACTTAAAAATATTAGTATCGCAATCAAATTTATCTTGAAAGGTTTTTATATGAATGTAAATCATTTAACCAAGTTTTATTATGGTAGGTCCATAACTATCCCTAGATCGCACATAAAGATAGATTTCATATTTTATTGCGGTATAGAACAATTTCTACTTTCAGTATTTATTATTTTTTGGTATTTTTTTAATTTTTCAAAAAAGCGAAACTTTTTATAAAATCCCCAAAAATAATTGCGAAAATTTGAGCAAACTTTTTTTATTGTTTCTGAAAATAGAGATTCTATATTTTTGAATTCTTGATACGTTTCGTTGAAATAATCTTATTTATTTTTTTTTGAAAGAAAGTGGAAAATTTTTTAATTTTTAAAAAAAGCGAAATTTTCAAAAAATCTTCAAAAATAATTGCGCAAATATACACAAACTTGTTTTTTTGATTCTGAAAACAGAGATTCTATATTTTATTGCGGTGTATAACAATTTTTGAATTCTTGCTACTTTTCGTTGCAATAAGCTTATTTCTTTTTTTTTGGTAAGAAAACTTTTTTTCTTGTTTCTGAAAATATAGGTTCTATATTTTATTACGGTGTATAACAATTTTTGAATTCTTGCTACTTTTCATTGCAATAATCTTATTTTTTTGATAGAAAAATGGCGAATTTTTTTTATTAATTTTTCAAAAAAGTGAAATTTTAAAAAAATCTTCAAAAAAATTTGCGCAAATTTACCCAAACTTGCTTTCTTGTTTCTGAATATAGAGAGTGCATATTTTGCTGTGGTATATACTAGGGTTCTATAAATCGACTTTCGAATAATCGAACAATTGACTTTTTGTCGAAAAGTCGAAGTCGACTATTTTGTTCCAAAAAGGTCGATAACTCGACTATCGTCTATTAAATAGTCGAAAAGTCGTCTTTGTAAATAAAAGTCAAAAAATCGAAAAGTCTAAAAAAGTCGATATAAGTCGGAAAAAGTCGAAAAGTCGAATATAGTAGAAAAAAGTAAAAAATAGTAGGAAATTTTGAAAAAAGTGGAAAAAAGTCAAAAACCCTAAAATAGTCGGAAAAACTCAAAAATAGTCGAAAGAATGCGAAAATAGTCAAAATGTCGAAAAGTCGGAAAACATCGAAAAAAGTCGAAAAGTCGTAAAAAGTTGGACAAAGTCGGAAAAAGTCGAAAAGTCTACTATTTATAAAATACTAAAAGTCGAAAAATCGACATTTCATAAAATGCAAAAAGTCGACTTTTAACTAAATGCAAATACATAGTCGAAAAGTCGACTTTTCGTTTCAACTATAGAACCCTAGTATATACATTAAACTTACTAAAAACTACTTTCACCTTTAAAATTCGTATCTCTTTTTTTGGAAGTGTAAAAAAAGTATAAAATATTTATTATTTTTAAATTTTGAACAAATTATTCTGACGCTACTATATAAGATAAATATATATTAAAACAAAAAATCGAAATTAAAAGGTGGTCCACCTTTCAAATAAAAACAAACCTCTATTCGTTTAGCCCCAAAAAATAACACAAAAACCTGTTATAATGATAAAAATTTAAAAAGGCATTTAATTTTCTTCACTTTCCTGACTTTGACTTCGTCTCAAAACTACAAATCTCAACTTAAAAATTCACTATATTATGTAGAATTTTGTTGTCTATCGAACTGTATACTCAGTTTTTTAAATTTCTTTAAATTCATTTTTGCCTTTTTTGCCAGGTTTTCAGGATAAATGCCTTATAATGCGCTGGGCGAACTCAAGTATTCATAATTACCCATCCGTGCTATATTCTAAAAAAAGCACAATTCAAAAAACTTCATCTACTTTAAAGCAACAATATACTTACATGCATACATACATATACATATGTATAAAGAAGTCTTTATTAAGGTATGCATATTTATGAAAATACAAGCATCCCACAAAAGTCTTATTGCTGTCAAATTTCCTTATATGAGATTTGACATTCTTATGTCACAAACTTCAATACAAGTCTATGTATAAAAAATTAAAAGCTGGCAGCTCCCACATACTTGTATGAATGCGCTCCTAGTATTCCTTATTGTTGTTCTTGTATCATCATACTTAACTAATACAAACTGGTCTCTTTGCACTAAAACTATTGCATTTCCTACTTTTTTCACTCTCTCAAATAATCACATCATAATTTTGGGCATGCGCACTGCACTATTTATGGCAAATCTGCAAATAACTACGTTTACTCTTTCTTGTTAGTTAATACTAAATGCATTTAAACCTGTTGCTTTCGTTATTTATCTCACTCCCACGAATGTTTGCAAATTTTAACTTCTCGACTTAATGACATTTCCTCTTTATCCAACTGCTTACTCTCATTATAAGCTTATATGAAAATTAACTATTTGCACATATAATCTGTGTCTTTCTGTTTTTGTTGCATTGCTCCACTAAACTCTTTCTTTCCGTTTCACGTTTTGTTAATCAGTTCTTAGTGTGATTTCTTAACAATACATTCGTCTTCCGGTAGTGTCGTAATAAAAAAATTATTAAAATATAAAAAACTATTTCAAATTGTTATAAAAAGTGCGGAAATGTAGAGCTTAAAATGCTTTTTAAAAATATATTAAAATTTTTTTAATAAATCGCGTTAATAGATAGAAAATTTGCAAAGAAAAAATGTGCTGCCGGCAGCGCAGTCGTGAAGGAAAAAATGTGTATCCATCGTCGAAGACGTTTCGCGAATTCTTAATGAATGCGTAAAGTTATTAAAAGAGAGCATGAATGAAAATTAATTTGATATAAAGTAAAAGCTCCAACTATGGCCTGTTTTTTATTAAAATAAAGCTAACGAGTTTAAATGTGTGTGTGAAAGTGTTTTTGTTGTTGTTGTTAGCTTTAGTTTTAAAGGAAATAAAAAAAGTTGTTGCTAAAGGTAAAAATAAAGCAAATTTAGGTTATTAAAAATAAAAAATCTAAATGAAAGAGTTAATAATAAATAAAATTAGATTAATAAAAAAGTAAGTTTTAGAAAACTCGTTCCATGGCCTGTTTTTAAATAAAAAGTGTTTGAAGTCAAAGTTATTAAGTGAAAATTATTGATATTAAAAGGAAATGATCACAGAAAAGCGAAGAAACCAGTTACTCTTGCAAAAAGGTAAATTTAAATAGAAAATTATAAATAAAGTGTATTGTAAACAATTTTCTTTTTAGGACAAAATATATAAATTTTAAGAAATTTTTATATGAAAATATTAATTTTAAGGATTTTTTATTAAAAATAGTTTTTAGGAAATTTTTTTTCTGAATTAGAACTGAACTCGATTTGAAAGAGAACTACAACTAAACTAGAACTAAACTATAACTGAACTAGAACTGAACTACAACTGAACGAGAACTGAACTAAAACTGATCTAGAACTGAACTGGAACTAAACTAGAACTGAACTAAAACTGAACTAAAACTGAACTAGAACTGAGCTGGAACTGAACTAGATTTGAAATAGAACTGAACTGGATTCAAAATAGAACTAAACTGAATTAAAACTGAACTAAAACTGAACTAGAACTGGACTAGAACTGAACTAAAACTGAACTAGAACTGAACTAGAACTGAACTAGAACTGAACTAGAACTGAACTAGAACTGAACTAGAACTGAACTAGAACTGAACTAGAACTGAACTAAAACTGAACTAGAACTGAACTAAAACTGAACTAGAACTGAACTAAAACTGAACTAGAACTGAACTGAACTAGAACTGAACTAAAACTGAACTAGAACTGAACTAAAACTGAACTAGAACTGAACTAAAACTGAACTAGAACTGAACTGGAACTGAACTAGAACTGAACTAGAAGTGAACTAGAACTGAACTAGAACTGAACTAGAACTGAACTAGAACTGAACTGGAACTGAACTAGAACTGAACTAGAACTGAATTAGAACTGAACTAGAACTAAACTACAACTGAACTACAACTGAACTAGAACTAAACTACAACTGAACTAGAACTGAATTACAACTGAACTAGAACTGAACTAGAACTGAAGTAGAACTGAACTGGAACTGAGCTAGAATTGAACTAGAACTGAACTAGAACTAGAACTGAACTACAACTGAACTAGAACTGAAGTACAACTGAGCTAGAACTGAAATACAACAGAACTAGAACTGAACTACAACTAAATTAGAACTGAAGTACAACTGAACTAGAAGTGAACTAGAACTGAACTGGAACTGAACTAGAACTGAACTGGAAATGAACTAGAACTGAACTACAACTAAATTAGAACTGAAGTACAACTGAACTAGAACTGAACTAGAACTGAACTGAACTGGAACTGAACTGGAACTGAACTGGAACTGAACTAGAACTGAAGTAGAACTGAACTACAACTGAACTAGAACTGAAGTAAAACTGAGCTAGAACTGAAATAGAACTGAACTACAACTAAATTAGAACTGAAGTACAACTGAACTAGAAGTGAACTAGAACTGAACTGGAACTGAACTGGAACTGAACTGGAACTGAACTAGAACTGAACTGGAAATGAACTAGAACTGAAGTACAAATGAACTAGAACTGAACTAGAACACAACTAGATTTGAACTAGAGCTGAACTACAACAGAACTAGAACTGAAGCACAACTGAACTAGAAGTGAACTAGAACTGAACTGGAACTAGAACTGAACTAGAACTGAACTAGAACTGAACTAGAAATGAACTAGAACTGAACTAGAACTGGAACCGAATTGAACTAGAACTGAACAAAAACTGATGTAGAACTGAACTGGAATTGAACTAGAACTGAACTAGAACTAAACTAGAACTGAACTACAGCTAAACTACAACTGAACTAGAACGGAATAAGAACAGAGCTAGAACTAAACTGTTAAGTTATTTCGTTGAGTATAAAATAATGATTAAAAAATAAAATCGGCGTAGAGTACATACTTTAATTTTTCATGAAAAAAAAAAAACTGAGATCTTGATCACTTTTAAATTAGCAGAATTTATTAATTTCATTTTGTTTCTCATTCAACTTTTTGCTAAACTCCGTATTTATCTGTGCGTTAGAGTTTTTCAGTTCAATATTCAAATCATTCACTTGTTTCAGCATTTTCTCCGTCAATTGTTTCAGCATCACTTGCTGATCATCGAGAAGTTTTTGTACTGCAGCTTGTGTAGTATTTTGCAATTGTTGCATTTCTAATTTCCAATCATTGCCCACACGATCGATATTCTGTTGTTTGTTATTCATTAACGAAAGTTGTTGCTTTTGGACCTCGTCGAATTGCATCGAAATTAACGAATGCGATTGTTTGACAGCATCACAATTATCCTGAAGATCTTTTCTATATTTCTGTACTAAATGATTAGGCTCACATATGAAACCCATTTTAACAGTGCAGTCATTATCATTCCATTCAAACAAGGACTTTTCCTGCCAAATGTGAACACAATGTTCTTGATTTCTGTAATTATCGGGATTATCGTTGGACCAAAATGTAAATGTGAACTGTTGACCCGTAGCAGACCAGAAGAATGGTCGAGCGTAGTCTCGGCTAGTATTGTATTCATCATTACCGCCCAGCCATAAATTATGTGATTTCCCTATGACTTTTTTCAATAGATCAATAATGGCACTATTTTTTGCTGAAGAAACAATTTCAACAAGTTGATAATTTCTGCGGGCACATTCATGCCAGGCCTGATACCAGTTGTACTGGAAAATTTAATGATTTCATATATTGCAAATGATTTTTTCTTAGAATTTTATTGGGTAAATTACCTTAAGTTCTGTTTCGATTAGGTAGTCTCTGCCGTCTGATGCTTTGTACAGTTGTTGTGTTGTTGATACTGCGTCTAGCAAAGCGAAACAGATAATAAAAACTTGAGTGATCTTCATCGTTAAACGTTTGGAACTTGAATGTTTTGTTTTTTTATGGAACAAGCACATTTATACTTATTTGCAAAGCTTGGGGGAATTTTATTTTGTATTGAGATGTGGTCATTTTATTGGCTGTTTCTAAATATAAAAGTACGCTACTTTTGCTAATAGACTTGACTTATTAGTTCACTACAGACTAGACTATAGACTAGACCATAGAGTATACTATAGAGTAGACTATAAACTAGACTACAGAGTAGACTATAGATTAGACTATAGACTAGACTATAGACTAGACTATAGACTAGACTAGACTAGACTATAGACTAGACTATAGACTAGACTATAGACTAGACTATAGACTAGACTATAGACTAGACTATAGACTAGACTATAGACTAGACTATAGACTAGACTATAGACTAGACTATAGACTAGACTATAGACTAGACTATAGACTAGACTATAGACTAGACTATAGATAGACTATAGACTAGACTATAGACTAGACTATAGACTAGACTATAGACTAGACTATAGACACTAGACTATAGACTAGACTATAGACTAGACTATAGACTAGACTATAGACTAGATAGACTAGACTATAGACTAGACTATAGACTAGACTAGACTATAGACTAGACTATAGACCTATAGACTATAGACTACTATACTAGACTATAGACTAGACTATACTAGACTAGACTATAGACTAGACTATAGACTAGAGACTATAGACTAGACTAGATAGACTATAGACTAGACTAGACTATAGACTAGACTATAGACTAGACTAAATACTAGACTATAAAGACTAGACTATAGACTAGACTATAGACTAGACTATAGACTAGACTATAGACTAGACTATAGACTAGACTATAGACTAGACTATAGACTAGACTATAGACTAGACTATAGACTAGACTATAGACTAGACTATAGACTAGACTATAGACTAGACTATAGACTAGACTATAGACTAGACTATAGACTAGACTATAGACTAGACTATAGACTAGACTATAGACTAGACTATAGACTAGACTAAAGACTAGACTATAGACTAGACTATAGACTAGACTATAGACTAGACTATAGACTAGACTATAGACTAGACTATAGACTAGACTATAGACTAGACTATAGACTAGACTATAGACTAGACTATAGACTAGACTATAGACTAGACTATAGACTAGACTATAGACTAGACTATAGACTAGACTATAGACTAGACTATAGATTAGACTATAGACTAGACTATAGACTAGACTATAGACTAGACTATAGACTAGACTATAGACTAGACTATAGACTAGACTATAGACTAGACTATAGACTAGACTATAGACTAGACTATAGACTAGACTATAGACTAGACTATAGACTAGACTATAGACTAGACTATAGACTAGACTATAGACTAGACTATAGACTAGACTATAGACTAGACTATAGACTAGACTATAGACTAGACTATAGACTAGACTATAGACTAGACTATAGACTAGACTATAGACTAGACTATAGACTAGACTATAGACTAGACTATAGACTAGACTATAGACTAGACTATAGACTAGACTATAGACTAGACTATAGACTAGACTATAGACTAGACTATAGACTAGACTATAGACTATACTAGACAGACTAGACTATAGACTAGACTATAGACTAGACTATACAGACTAGACTATAGACTAGACTATAGACTAGACTATAGACTAGACTATACAGACTAGACTATAGACTAGACTATAGACTAGACTATAGACTAGACTATAGACTAGACTATAGACTAGACTATAGACTAGACTATAGACTAGACTATAGACTAGACTATAGACTAGACTATAGACTAGACTATAGACTAGACTATAGACTAGACTATAGACTAGACTAGACTAGACTAGACTAGACTAGACTATAGACTAGACTAGACTAGACTATAGACTAGACTATAGACTAAACTATAGACTAGACTATAGACTCGAGTATAGACCAGACTTAGACTAGACTATAGTCTATTAGACCTAGAAACATATAATCAGAAGAAGAATTTCATTTGTTATATAAACTCCTCCAAAACCTCTACAACTCCTTTAACAAATGTCAGTTAAAACCAAATCCTTTAGTTTTTTTCCTCATTTTTTATTTTATTTATTATGATTTTTTGTTTTTCTGTTATTGTTTTTTTATGATATAATTGCAACAATATTATTTTTTCATGTATATTTTTATGTATATATAGTTTTATTTTTGTTTTATATTTATTTTATGTTTCTGTTCTTCCGTTTTTTCATTTTTAATGATTTGTTTAATATTTTTTTTCAATAATGAATCTTATAGTTAATAATTATTTGTAATTAATATACATTCAAACCTTTTAGAAAGAGTATTTGATAGAAAATTATAAATTTTTTAAATAGAAAAAATTAATGTTATGAAAAAGATTATTTTTTTTAATTCTTTAGAAAAAGGCTTGAGTGTGTTTTTGTTTTTAAATAAAAAATATGTTTTTTTTTAGTTTCTTGTAATGTTTTGGTAAAAAAATTAAATTATGTTTTATTAGAAATATGTTTTTTTTTATATTTTTTGTTTGAAACAAAAATTGTTTTTGTTTTTTTTTTAATATTTAGGCAACCATGTTTTGTTTTTTGTGTATAATTTGTTTTTTTGTATTTATTTTTATAAAGTAATTAATTGTATATTGTTTAAATTGTTTTTTTTCCTTATAAATGATTTTCCTTTTATTTTAGAATAATAATTGTGAAGAGTTAGTAACTAGGTTGGGAGTTTTGATGTAGAAATTCTAACAAAATTTTATGAAATTTAGTTTTTTTAGCTTAGAATATGAAAATTTTCTCTCTGATCTGAACATTTTCTGAAAATGAACTCACAAACACAAAATCAGCGTTTTATTGAATATTGAATGTATTTCAAAACATGATTCTAGAAATTTTCATTTCACTAAAATATACAATTTTACTTGTATTGAGGTTTTTTTCTTAATTCTATTTAATTAAGATCGCAGCAATTCCTAAAGAAATGAGATCTTGCATGTTAGTAATGTATAGAACAATTATTTGCCGTTTAAAATGGATCCATTATGATTACCCAAAGCTCATTGAGAGCAATTTCAAAACGTTTGTGAGAAGCAGGATTCATCCACAAACAGGTACCAAGCGAATTGAAGCCGAGAAACCTTAAAAAACGTTCTTTCATGTTGATAATGCTTCGAATCATTACCCAAAGCATAAAAGATCTCTGTTAAGCTTGGTTTTATATCCAACCTGTGACTTGGATCCCCATATTGAAAACGATGAGATCCAATATATAGTCTAGATTACAGACTAGACTATAGTCCATTCTATATAATAGGCTATAGTTTAATCTATAGTCAAGACTATGGATTAGTCTATAGTCTAGATTAGCCTATAGTCTTGTCTATAATCTAATATATAGCCTATTCTATAGTATAAACTATAGTTTAATCATGATAGACTTGGGACCTTCATGTTGATCACTTTATAAGACCTGTAAAGAGAGATCCTACTAGGAAAGGGCATTGACAAAGGAAATGAGTGATAAATTCATCTTAATCTGGCAGCTTGTGCAGACGTCGATATTTGGTAGTTTCAATCTTCTAACATGAAGCCCAAGCAGCCAGTGATGACTGGGATTGTGTTTCGTAGCTGTGCTCCCTGGAATTTATACCAAGACTTGTGATCTTTGTGGGCTGCAATTCTATAGTCTAGCTAGTCTATAGTCTAGTCTATAGTCTAGTCTATAGTCTAGTCTATAGTCTAGTCTATAGTCTAGTCTAGTCTATAGTCTAGTCTATAGTCTAGTCTATAGTCTAGTCTATAGTCTAGTCTATAGTCTAGTCTATAGTCTTCTATAGTCTAGTCGATAGTCTAGTCTAGAGTCTAGTCTATAGTCTATCTATAGTCTAGGTCTATAAGTCTAGTCTATAGTCTAGTCTATAGTCTAGTCTATAGTCTAGTTCTAGTCTAGTCTAGTCTAGTCTATAGTCTAGTCTATAGTCTAGTCTATAGTCTAGTCTATAGTCTAGTCTATAGTCTAGTCTATAGTCTATCTATAGTCTAGTCTATAGTCTAGTCTATAGTCTAGTCTAGTCTAGTCTAGTCTATAGTCTAGTCTATAGTCTAGTCTTAGTCTAGTCTATAGTCTAGTCTATGTCTAGTCTATAGTCTATCTATAGTATAGTCTATAGTCCTAGTCTATAGTCTAGTCTATAGTCTAGTCATATAGTCTAGTCTATAGTCTAGTCTATAGTCTAGTCTATAGTCTAGTCTATAGTCTAGTCTATAGTCTAGTCTATAGTCTAGTCTATAGTCTAGTCTAAGTCTAGTCTATAGTCTAGTCTATAGTCTAGTCTATAGTCTAGTCTATAGTCTAGTCTATAGTCTAGTCTATGTCTATAGTCTAGTCTATAGTCTAGTCTATAGTCTAGTCTAGTCTAGTCTATAGTCTAGTCTATAGTCTAGTCTATAGTCTAGTCTATAGTCTAGTCTATAGTCTAGTCTGTAGTCTAGTCTAGTCATAGTCTATTCTATAGTCTAGTCTATAGTCTATTCTATAGTCTAGTCTATAGTCTAGTCTAGTCTAGTCTATAGTCTAGTCTATAGTCTAGTCTATAGTCTAGTCTATAGTCTAGTCTATAGTCTAGTCTATAGTCTAGTCTATAGTCTAGTCTATAGTCTAGTCTAGTCATAGTCTAGTCTATAGTCTAGTCTAGTCAGTCTATAGTCTATAGTCTAGTCTATAGTCTAGTCTATAGTCTAGTCTATAGTCTAGTCTATAGTCTAGTCTATAGTCTACTATAGTCTAGTCTATAGTCTAGTCTATAGTCTAGTCTATAGTCTAGTCTATAGTCTAGTCTATAGTCTAGTCTATAGTCTAGTCTATAGTCTAGTCTATAGTCTAGTCTATAGTCTAGTCTATAGTCTAGTCTATAGTCTAGTCTAAGTCTAGTCTATAGTCTAGTCTATAGTCTAGTCTATAGTCTAGTCTATAGTCTAGTCTATAGTCTAGTCTATAGTCTAGTCTAGTCTAGTCTAGTCTATAGTCTAGTCTAGTCTATAGTCTAGTCTAGTCTATAGTCTAGTCTAGTCTATAGTCTAGTCTAGTCTATAGTCTAGTCTAGTCTATAGTCTAGTCTAGTCTATAGTCTAGTCTAGTCTAGTTAGTCTATAGTCTAGTCTATAGTCTAGTCTATAGTCTAGTCTATAGTCTAGTCTATAGTCTAGTCTATAGTCTAGTCTATAGTCTAGTCTATAGTCTAGTCTATAGTCTAGTCTATAGTCTAGTCTATAGTCTAGTCTATAGTCTAGTCTATAGTCTAGTCTATAGTCTAGTCTATAGTCTAGTCTATAGTCTAGTCTATAGTCTAGTCTATAGTCTAGTCTATAGTCTAGTCTAGTCTATAGTCTAGTCTATAGTCTAGTCTATAGTCTAGTCTATAGTCTAGTCTATAGTCTAGTCTATAGTCTAGTCTATAGTCTAGTCTAGTCTATAGCCTAACCTAGTTACTTTCCACAATTTATTTTGAGATTTCGTTTTTACAAAAATTGTTTGTGTTTTGTGGTTTTTGAGTTATTTTTTCCTTTTTTTAATTTATTTTTTTATTTGAAATTATTTAAATGTTATTGAATGTTTTTAATTGTTTGTTTTTCTCAGTGTATATAAGAATTATAACAATGACAAATTGTTGTTTTATTACACACACACACATAAAGCAGAGCAGCAGTTTTAATAATTTAATTATTATTTTTCTTTAAATTAAAAATATTAAATTATTAAATTATAAATATGTTTTATTATTATAGTTTTCTTTTATTCGAAAAACTCATTGGTTTAAAAAAGATATTGTTGTTAATAAACTCTGGTTTCAACAATTATTTTGTTTTTTTTTTTTCATTAAAAAAATTATATTTTTAAAAAATCCTTGTTTTTTTTTTTGTCGATTATTTAGCAGTAGAAAAAGAAGTGCAAAAAGTAGATTTTTAACAATTGTTAAAGTTATTTTGTAGTATTTTTTTTACTTTTTTATAATTTAGCTTTTACAAAAAAACTTAATACTTTTAAGGGGAATTTGTGTTTGAGGGGTGTTAAAAGTATGGAAAGAAATGATGGAGGAGTGGTTTTTATGTTTTATTTTAAATTTAGTTTTCTTTTAATTTTGCTAAGCAAACAAATTCGAATTTATAGAGTTTTTAGAAAAACTGTTTTTTTTGTTTAAATTATTGTTAATTTTATATGTTGATTATAGAAAGGAAATGAAATTCATGAAACGTTATTGTAAATTTTCGAAATAACTTTCTTATAAATTTTTTCTTATTCATTCTAATGCCATCATAAACTCCAGAAATGTTTCGACTTTTACAAGAAATTTTTTCAAATTTTCTTTTGAATGAAATTTTTCAAAATTGCACTTTCATGAAAAATTTGTTTATTTTTATGGAAAATTTATGAAATTATTTCTTTATACAGAAATATTCCGAAATTCTCCTTTTATATAGAAAATTTTCTCAATTATCTTTTTTGTTATAGCAATTTTTGAAATGCTCTCTTTTGATAAAAAACTTTTTCGAAATTGTTTTCGAATTTTTTTTGTTTTCATAGAAAATTTTTGAAAATTCCTCTTTTCTTTAGAAAACTTTCGAAATTTTCTCTTTTCTATCATTTTTTTTCCCAAATTTTCACTTTTATTATAGAAAATTTTGGAAATTTTCACTTTTTTAAAGAAAATTTTCGAAATTTTCACTTTTTTATATAAAATTTTCGAAATTTTCACTTTTTTATAGAAAATTTTCGAAATTTTCACTTTTTTATAGAAAACATTAGAACATTTTTTGTTTTCATAGAAAATGTTCTCAATTATCTTTTTTGTTATAGCAATTTTTGAAATGCTCTCTTTTGATAAAAAACTTTTTCGAAATTGTTTTCGAATTTTTTTTTTGTTTTCATAGAAAATTTTTGAAAATTCCTCTTTTCTTTAAAAAACTTTCGAAATTTTCTCTTTTCTATCATTTTTTTCCAAATTTTCACTTTTATTATAGAAAATTTTCGAAATTTTCACTTTTTTAAAGAAAATTTTCGAAATTTTCACTTTTTTATAGAAAATTTTCGAAATTTTCACTTTTTTATAGAAAACATTAGAACATTTTTTGTTTTCATAGAAAGTTCCTTTTTTCTTTAGAAAATTTTCGAAATTTTCACTTTTCTATAGAAAATTTTCGAAATTTTCACTTTTCTATAGAAAGTTTTCGAAATTTTCACTTTTCTATAGAAAATTTTCGAAATTTTCACTTTTCTATAGAAAATTTTCGAAATTTTCACTTTTCTATAGAAAATTTTTGAAATTTTCACTTTTCTATAGAAAATTTTCACTTTTCTATAGAAAATTTTCACTTTTCTATAGAAAATTTTCGAAATTTTCACTTTTCTATAGAAAATTTTCGAAATTTTCACTTTTCTATAGAAAATTTTCGAAATTTTCACTTTTCTATAGAAAATTTTCGAAATTTTCACTTTTCTATAGAAAATTTTCGAAATTTTCACTTTTCTATAGAAAATTTTCGAAATTTTCACTTTTCTATAGAAAATTTTCGAAATTTTCACTTTTTTATAGAAAATTTTCGAAATTTTCACTTTTTTATAGAAAACATTAGAAATAGAATTTTTCCATAGAAATTTTTCTCTTTTCTGTAGAAAATTTTTTTGAAATTGTTTTCGAATTATTTTTTTTTTGTTTTCATAGAAATTTTCCAAAAATTCCTCTTTTCTTTAAAAAACTTTGAAATTTTCTCTTTTCTATAATTTTTTTTCGAAATTTTTCTCTTTTTATAGAAAACTTTCGAAATTCTCCTTTTTTAAAAGAAAATTTTCGAAATTCTTTCTTTTAATCAAATTTTTTCTAAATTCTCTTCTTATATAATATTTTCGAAATTTTTCCTTTTACACGAAATTTTCGATATTTTGTTATTTCTAGATACTTTTGAAAACATTTTTTTATTTTTATTGAAATTTTTTGAAATTCTGTCTTTTTAAAGAAAATTTAAGAAATTCTCTTTGTTTTTAAGAAAATTTTCGAAATTCTCTTTTTTTAAGAACATTTTTGAATTTCTCTTTTTTTTTAAGAAAATTTTCGAAATTTTCTTTTTTAAGGAAAATTTTGGAAATTTTCTCTTTTAATAGACATTTTTCTAAATTCTCTTTTTATAGACTATTTTCGTAGTTTTCTGCTTTTATTGAACATTTTCGAAGTTCTCTTTTTATAGAATATTTTTGAAACTCTTTCTTTTATACGAAATTTTCGATATTGTGTTATTTCTAGATAATTTTGAAAAATTCTTTCTTTTTATTGAAATTTTACAAAATTCTGACTTTTTAAAGAAAATTTTCGAAATTCTCATTTTTTAAAGAAAATTTTTTAAATTTTCTTTTTTAAAGAAGATTTTCGAAATTCTCTTTTTTAAATTTTCGAAATTTTCTTTTTTTTCAAAGAAAATTTTTGAAATTCTCTCTTTTAATAGAAATTTTTCTAAATTCTCTTTTTATAGAACATTTTTGAAATTTTTACTTTTATACGAAATTTTCGATATTTTGTTATTTCGAGATAATTTTCAAAAGTTCTTTCTATTTATTTTTCAAAATTCTGTCTTTTAAAGAAAATTTAAGAAATGCTCTTTTTTTAAATATTCTAAATTCTCGTTTTTTAAGAAAATTTTAGAAATTCTCCTTTTTTAAAGAAAATTTTTGAAATTCTCTTTTTTTATAGAATATTTTTGAACATTTTCGATGTTCTCTTTTTAGAGAATATTTACTCTTTCTATTATAAGAAATTTTCGACATTTTGTTATTTCTAGATAATTTTCAAAAATTCTCTCTTTTTATAAAATTTATCGAAATTCTGTCTTAAAGAAAATTTTCGAAATTCTCTTTTTTTAAAGAAGATTTTCGAAATTCTCTTTTTTTAAGAAAATTTTCGAAATTCTCTTTTTTTAAAGACAATTTTTGAAATTATCTTTTGTAATAGAAATTTTTCTAAATTCTCTTTTTATAGAATATTTTCGAAATTTTCTGTTTTTATTGAACATTTTCGTAATTCTATATAAAATTGTTCGATATTCTGTCTTTTTATGGGAAATTTAAGAAATTCTCTTTTTTTAAAAATTTTTTCAAAATTCTCTTTTTTTAAAGACAATTTTGGAAATTCTCTCTTTTAATAAGAATTTTTCTAAATTCTCTTTTTATAGAATATTTTTGAAATTCATTCTTTAATACGAAATTTTCGATATTTTGTTATTTCTTGATCATTTTCAAAAATTCTCTCTTTTTATTGAAATTATTCGAAATTCTGTCTTTTTAAAGAAAATATAAGAAATTCTATTTTTTTTAATACATATTTTCGAAATTCTGTCTTATTAAACAAAATTTAAGAAATTCTCTATTTTTAAAGAAAAATTTCGAATTTTTTTTTTTTTTGTAGAATATTTTTGAAATAGAACATTTTCGAAGTTCTCTTTTTATAGAATATATTTGAGAAACTCTTTCCTTAAAAACGAGATATTTTCATATTATTTTTATTTAACAATAATTTTCAAAAATTCTCTCTTTTGATTAAAAATTTTTGAAATTCTCTATTTTTATAGAAAATTTTCGAAATTTTCTCTA
>NW_023994887.1:0-95000 GCF_015586225.1 Lucilia sericata | reverse complement strand
CTGATGTTATTTTTTTAAACTATTTATAGTTATTATTAAAACCTTAGAGTGTTGACTTCTTTTGTATACATAATTTAATATTTTAATTAATTATTAAACACACATAATTTGTAAATAGCAACAATAGCTAAAGGCAGAATGCGCTGAATATATAAATAGAAGAAATTATGCATACTCGTGCTGCAAATATATCTACATAAATATTTATAACAAAAATAATTTAAATAAGAAAAGATAATTTTGCTTTAAAGACTTTAGGTTACTAAGTTTATGGGTCATATTTACGGTTAATTTATTAAACAAATGTGTGCGGTTTTATTTAGATTTTTTTTAAAGGGGTCTATATTTAAAACTTAGGAACGAACACACGTGAACATTTGTAAAAATTTTTCCTAACAGTATAATTTATAAAATATTCGAGAAAATTCTCTTTTAATAGAAAATTTTTGATAAAATTCTCTTTTTATAAAACATTTTCGAGAAAATTCACTTTTTATAGAAAATTTTCGGGAAAATTCTAGAAACATTTCAAGAAAATTCTGATTTTATAGAAAATGTCAAGAAAGTTATCATTTTATAGAAATTTTTCCACAAAATTCTCTTTTTTTTAGAAAATTTTCGAGAAAATTCTCTTTTTTTTTAGAAAATTTTCGAGAAAATTCTCTTTTTTTTGGAAAATTTTCGAGAAAATTCTCTTTTTTTTTTGGAAAAGTTTCGAGAAAATTCTCTTTTTTTGGAAAATTTTCGAGAAAATTCTCTTTTTTTTTCGAAAATTTTCGAGAAAATTCTCTTTTTTATTTGGAAAATTTTCGAGAAAATTCTCTTTTTTTTTTTTGGAAAATTTTCGTAAAAATTCTCTTTTAATAGAAAATTGTCGAAAAAATTCTCTTTTAATAGAAAATTGTCGAAAAAATTCTCTTTTTATAGAAAATTTTCGTAAAAATTCTCTTTAATAGAAAATTTTCCAGAAAATTCTCTTTTAATAGAAAATTTTGGAGAAAATTCTTTTTTAATAGAAAATTTTCGAGAAAATTCTCTTTTAATAGAAAATTTTCGAGAAAATTCTTTTTAATAAAAAATTTTCGAGAAAATTCTCTTTAATAGAAAATTTTCGAGAAAATTCTCTTTTTATAGAAAATTTTCGAGAAAATTCTCTTTTTATAGACCATTTTCGAGAAAATTCTCTTTTTATAGACAATTTTCGAGAAAATTCTCTTTTTATAGACAATTTTCGAGAAAATTCTCTTTTTATAGAAAATTTTCGAGAAAATTCTCTTTTTATAGAAAATTTTCGAGAAAATTCTCTTTTTATAGAAAATTTTCGAGAAAATTCTCTTTTTATAGAAAATTTTCGAGAAAATTCTCTTTTTATAGACAATTTTCGAGAAAATTCTATTTTTATAGACAATTTTCGAGAAAATTCTATTTTTATAGACAATTTTCGAGAAAATTCTCTTTTTATAGACAATTTTCGAGAAAATTCTCTTTTTATAGACAATTTTAGAGAAAATTCTCTTTTTATAGAAAATTTTCCACAAAATTCTTATTTCATATTGAAAATTTTCGAGAAAATTCATTTTTTAGAACATTTTCCAGAAGATTTTAATTTTTTAGAAAATACTCGATAAAATTCTCTTTTTATAGAATAAGTTTCGAAAAAAATCTCTTTTTATAGATAATTTTCGATAAAATTATCAAAATTATCTACAAAATTCTATTTAATGCAAAAAAATAATTGAATTGTTTAAATAAGAAAAAAAAAAACAATTTTGTTTATTTATTTATTCATAAAGCGATTAAATTATTTTGCTTTTGAAAAATAATGAATTTCATTACATTTCATTTTAATTATCACGTGAGATTATTATTGCATTTATAATTCCATATTGTCTACACGAAAATAGCAAAGTACTATTTTTTTTATTGTAATTTGATCAGCTGAAGATTTCAAAAGAGTTTCTTTTTAGTCATTTAGGTAGTTTCCATTAGAAGTGGAATTTAAACTCTGTTGTTCAAGCATAATGTGAGTAATATTTAAAAATGTATAGACTTTATCTGGCAATTTCATACAAAAAGAGTACTTAAGTTATCAGTTAAAAGAACATACTAAAGTCTTTGAAAATATTTAAAAAATTTTTAATTTTTTTGCAAATCATTTTGCAAATAGAATACATTTTATAAAAATCAAATACAGACTAATGTTTGAATAATATTCAATATATTTAAAAATTATAATTTAAATAATCAAATATTAAATTAAATAAATATTTTCATAACAAATACTTTTTATAGTTTTTATTGCTCAATAACTCATTAAGTAATGGTGGTAGTTTGTTTTTTGTTAATTTTCATTAACAATTTATGAATTTAATTGTTTACTTTTTTTTTAGCCTTATTTGCAATTATTATATATTTAATTATATTAAAAATTGTTTAAAAATTTGTATTGATTTCTTTTTAATACCATCGTATGTTAAAATCTTATCACTGCATAGACCTTGTTTTACGTGCCTCTGAATTATTGATTATAATTGACAGTCAAAGCCCTCTTTTTATTATAGACGAACAACAATATAAGTTACTTTTTTTCAATTAAATACTGAAGACACTGATATAATATTGTAAAGTAATTTTCGTAATGTAATTGCTAAAAACGTGTGTTGCAGTAGTAGGTGTTTGTTAATTAAATGTACATAATGTTAGCTTAGAGTTTGCAGGTGTTAAGACCATTTATGAAATGTGAGATTTATCTATTGGACAATATAAAAAGCAATAATAGCACGTTTACATAAAAAAGTTACCTATATCTTAGACCTTTTCCAAATATATACATAGTTTATAAAGCTTTCCAACTGCCATTGTCTTTGCTAGTTTGTACCTCAAAGGATATCTCATGGGGTTCAATTTAAACAGGATTAGTAAAGATGAAAGGGAACAGAAAACACAAAATATTGATATTTTGAAGGACAATATACTAGGATTTTAGATAGCAGTAAATTATCCTTTCTATAGCTTAGTCCATAATTTTAGAAACAAAACTTTCATAGACTAATGTTTACAATACTGGGAAGTCTAAAGAGTAATCAATAGACTAGCTATAAATATGTCTAAAGATTAGACGATAGTCTAGTCCATAGGCTAGTCAGTCTACTATTCTGTGTATAGGTCAACAACTTAATCAATGGACTAGTATGGGGATTAGTCAATAGGTTAGTTTTTGAATATGTGAAATATGGAGTAAACGGACAAGCGAATGAGTGAATGATGGACAAGTCAACACTAACTAACTAACTAACTAACTAACTAACTAACTAACTAACTAACTAACTAACTAACTAACTAACTAACTAACTAACTAACTAACTAACTAACTAACTAACTAACTAACTAACTAACTAACTAACTACTAACTAACTACTAACTAACTAACTAACTAACTAACTAACTAACTAACTAACTAACTAACTAACTAACTAACTAACTAACTAACTAACTACTAACTAACTAACTAACTAACTAACTAACTAACTACTAACTAACTAACTAACTAACTAACTAACTAACTAACTAACTAACTAACTAACTACTAACTAACTAACTAACTAACTAACTAACTAACTAACTAACTAACTAACTAACTAACTAACTAACTAACTAACTAACTAACTAACTAACTAACTAACTACTAACTAACTAACTAACTAACTAACTAACTAACTAACTAACTAACTAACTAACTAACTAACTAACTACTAACTAACTAACTAACTAACTAACTAACTAACTAACTAACTAACTAACTAACTAACTAACTAACTAACTAACTAACTAACTAACTAACTAACTAACTAACTAACTACTAACTAACTAACTAACTAACTAACTAACTAACTAACTAACTAACTAACTAACTAACTAACTAACTAACTAACTAACTAACTAACTAACTAACTAACTAACTAACTAACTAACTAACTAACTAACTAACTAACTAACTAACTAACTACTAACTAACTAACTAACTAACTAACTAACAACTAACAAACAAACAAACAAACAAACAAACAAACAAACAAACAAACAAACAACAAACAAACAAACAAACAAACAAACAAACAACAAACAAACAAACAAACAAACAAACAAACAAACAAACAAACAAACAAACAAACAAACAAACAAACAAACAAACAAACAAACAAACAAACAAACAAACAAACAAACAAACAACAAACAAACAAACAAACAAACAACAAACAAACAAACAAACAAACAAACAAACAACAAACAAACAAACAAACAAACAAACAAACAAACAACAAACAAACAAACAAACAAACAAACAAACAAACAAACAAACAAACAAACAAACAAACAAACAAACAAACAAACAAACAACAAACAAACACAAACAACAACAAACAAACAACAACTAACTACTAACTAACTAAGTAACTAACTAACTAACTAAGTAACTAACTAACTAACTAACTAACTAACTAACTAACTAACTAACTAACTAACTAACTAACTAACTAACTAACTAACTAACTAACTAACTACTAACTAACTAACTACTAACTAACTACTAACTAACTAACTAACTAACTACTAACTAACTAACTAACTAACTAACTAACTAACTAACTAACCTAACTAACTAACTAACTAACTAACTAACTAACTAACTAACTAACTAACTAACTAACTAACTAACTAACTAACTAACTAACTAACTAACTAACTAACTAACTAACTAACTAACTAACTAACTAACTAACTAACTAACTAACTAACTAACTAACTAACTAACTAACTAACTAACTAACTAACTAACTAACTAACTAACTAACTAACTAACTAACTAACTAACTAACTAACTAACTAACTAACTAACTAACTAACCTAACTAACTAACTACTAACTAACTAACTAACTAACTAACTAACTAACTAACTAACTACTAACTAACTAACTAACTAACTAACTACTAACTAACTAACTAACTAACTAACTAACTAACTAACTAACTAACTAACTAACTAACTAACTAACTAACTAACTAACTAATTAACTAAACACTGACATATTCCTATAAAGATATACTTTACAAATTCGCAAAATTTTAATTTAAAACAAGTAAGAAAGTATAGTCGGTCTTGGCCATCCATATGATACCCAGTTGTGAATATTAAATGTGATATATTTTTCATAATAAAGCATTTATCTTGAATATTACATTGATTCAGTTTTATTTAAGCAATTTATTGACGAAAAACTTATTTCTGAAAGAGGCTTTATATGCGTGATAGGAGCAAATGTGGACCGATCCCGACAAAATGGGCTGGATAGATTTGTACTGTAGATTTGTACTGTAGCTATAATATTTGTCTGTGCTAAATTTCATTGCAATAACAGTTCTAATATAAAATTATAATATTTAAAAATACAATTTTTAATATTTACCTTGTTTATTTGTTAAAAAAAAGTAAGTGTTTCTTTATAAAAAATACGAAGAAGTTTATCTCAAAGACAAAGTCCAGAAAAAAAAAGCACAAATTTAAGACAAGTTGGTGGGAGCGGGGCGTACTGTTGTGGTAGTAGAAAACGTTGCGCTTGGCGTTCTAAAAATCCTTAGAGAAAATTAAGTGCTGCTTAAAGCTGCTAATAATTTATATTATTATTTATTATTGTGGCTGTAGATTTAATAAATTAAATTTAAGCTTTTTTATTTGTTATATCGATTATTATTTGTTTAAAAAGGAGGACTCTAAAACGGCGGGCGTTCACTATTATTATTTTATAATTGCTGGTTAAAACTATTAATATTTATTGTTATTATTAATTTATTATGTTGTTGTTTTGCTGGGTAGTGTTTTATTTTTTAAATTTAAATAAAAATTTTATACGAAATACAAAAATAAACAACAAAATGAAGTGATGGCAAAAACAAAACTAATAATTATAATAATAATATATTTAATTAAAATATAAACAATAATGAATTAATCACTAAACCCACACTGTTAGATGACATTCAGACAGACGTTAATAACAGACACAGTTGATAAAACGACAAACAATCAGACAGACATTTTACGCACAAATCTTAAAAAAGAAACAAGGGAGATTATTTCTAGTTTGTTTTTGTAAAACTCTTTTATATGTCAAAACAAAAACAATAACTGATTGATTTTGTTCAAGAGAAATATTGTATGGGATTTGCGGGGGGGTCAGATAAAGTGAAAAAAGTTTGTTGTTTCTGTTATTGTTGGGGTGTTGCTTTATTTCAAATGTAAATAAACCACAAAACAAATACAAAAGAAATTGTTAATGCAAAAAAATAATAAAAATTTACCAAAAAAAGAAAAACCGAAAAGAAATTAATAATTAACAAAATAAAGAACAGAAAAAATAAAATATTTAAAAATTTTTGGTTGAATGTTGTTTAAAAAGACAAAAAATTAACTTAGCAATTTAAGCATTTTGGTTTTTTTGTTGTTTTTGTTTTGCTGGTTGCTTTATTATTGTTGTTGTTTTTGTTATTTTGGGTCAGTTGATGTAATTGTTGCTGTAGTTTGTTTTGTTGTTTATTTCGTAGTCTTGTTTCTTTTTGTGTTTTTATATTTTTGCAAATTTTTTATGCTTTTTTTTTTTTTTTGCTCTTCTTTAATGTCTGACTTTGTTGTTCTTGTTTTTTTAGTTATTTTTTACGTTTTACTTTTATTTCTTTATTTAAAAACTGCTGCTTTTATGATTTCTTATTGTTGTTGTTGTTTGTTCTTTTTTTAAGCCTTTTCCCCACAAATGGCAAAAAATTCTAAAAGAAAATGTTGGAAAAAAAGCTGAAGGTTTCTTCTTTTTTTGATGATTCCTATTTTTTTCTTTTGTTTCTATCAAACAGCTGTCTTCATTATTAAACTTTCTTTTTAGTTTTTCTTATCCTTTTGCTTTAAAATATTACGTTATTGTTGTATATTTAACTTTTTATGCTTAAAATTTATAATTTTATCTTAAATTTCCAGCCGTTTTTTTTCTTTGTTCGCAAATTTGTTCTTTAAAATTTACTTAAATTCCGTTGTCACACACTTGTCAACGAAATTACTTTTTTTTGCATAATTTTTTTTCTATATGATTTTCTCGTCATTCGTACTTTTCCTTTTTTTTCAACCACGTTGTTTAGTTTTCGTTTAAACTTGTTGTTTTTCACGTTTTCCAATTGAAAATTATTTTATTAATTAGTTTTCTTTAGTTTTATAAACTTTTCTTATTGTTGCAGTTACAAAATCTGTTGAAATATTTTCTTTTTTTACTGCTCTACCGGCAGCACAAAAATCTCAATGAAATTCTTGTGAAAAAGTGCAAATTTTTTCACTTTTTCGCTTTACACTCGTCTTCTTTTATCAGTTGCTTCTCTTTGACTGCGTGCCAGAGAACAACGCCGACAAAAGTAGTAATTGACGGCGTCGTCAAATGCTAAAACTGTAAACGGCGTCTGAGAAACAGCTTTCAGTGGAATGAAACAAATATACAATTTTAATTTTTGTAAAATCTAGTGAAAAAGCAAACTAGACTGTCGTCCTTACCTTTAAGTAATCATGTCAGTTCTATTACCATAAGTGATATAATAACCGTATTTTAAATTTGGACATAATAAACCAACAAAGCACTAGACCACCGTGAACGTAATTTTGACTGGTAAAAACTGGTATGTTCAAAATCAAAACAATCGATTCAAAATTTCCCATAGCCCCCATACAAAGGAAAATATTCCAGGAAATGGATTTATCCTTAATAATTCCTCAAAAAATATCGGAATGACCACATATTTTGTAAATGTAAATATAATGATCCATCCATAGATATCATTTTACCAATCTAGATCTGCATCGATCTACAATAGCTCCCATATATAAAGTCCACTTGCGAAAATAACTTAAATTTACTTAAATAATTAAGAAATAAAGATATCGGAATTAAATTCGACATCAAGATATATTACTCTACAAATTATTCCGACCATGCACCATTTCGACAACCATGTAAAGTGCCCCTTACACGATCACACTTTACGTACGTAAAGCCTGAAAGAAAAAGTGAAATGAAATTCCATCCGCAGGACTAAAAAAAGTCGTATGATTTATATTTTTTGTGTTTACACGATTGGTATAAAACTATAACAAAGTACTATGGAAACAGCTGTTTTACTTTTTTGTATGTGCTAACATAAAAATACTTCCCTAATCTAATGCAACTTGCTGGCTGTTTTAATTATTTCAAAAAAATGAAGAGGGTCATACGACTGGCAAATTTTGCATCCGTATTTTCTCTCAATGTGTGATGGTTTCATTAGATATTTCGTTTAGATGATCTACACAAAATTTTGACAGATCATATTACTTATGTGCTCGTGTGAAGGGGGCTTAACTAAAGTGTATATAAACATCACTGCGAAATTTCTTCTGTATCGGTCCATAAATGGTCATATCTCCCGTATATCCGAAAATCATCTCAACGCACATATTTCATTGATCGGAATAAAATTCCACATAAATAACTTTTTTTGTATAAAATTACACCCAATTTTTTTTTTGAATCCCATATAACCTCATCGTTCAATAGGAATATGGACTGGCCTATAAACATTCAAAATTTAATAATATTTAGATTGATTTTTATAATAAGTAGCTTACGATACGCCATAGCAGAATATAGCACTCTAACTTCTTGGATATGATATTAAAACATATATAGTATATAGTACTGTTTTTTTTAAGAAAAACTGCAAGTGTGATCCTCTCGGTGCTTTTTGTGATCCAACTGGTTGCTTTTTTATGATATTGATCCTATAAATATCTTAAGTATCGTTTGATTGAAAATCTATAACAGTGTTCTTTTAGAATTTTTTGTACCTATGTTGAAACTAGAAAAAAGTGAAAATTGGAACTTTTTCATTCTTCAACTGTTATTTTTGATCTTTTAATATTGAAGATAAAAATAAAAAATCTCTTTTTTGTTTTATACCTATGTATATTTTTCTTTGCATATAATGATATAATGGAATCTATAAGAGTAAACTTCTTGGATAATTTTCGTTATTCAGCAGGTACTTTTTAGTAACTATAAAAGGGGACATTTCTGCAATATTGAACCTAGATACATAAAATCAGACATTTCTTACATTTACATTTTGAAAATATGTAACATTCGACTTTCTGGTACAATTTTGTATCAATAAAACATAGATAAATAGGATCCTAATTAAATTATAATTTATATGATTGGATTTTTCGGTACATTATCGTAACAAGTAGTATTTTCTTAAACACATAACCTCGGTGAATGCAATAAAGTCTATAAAACGAGATCATTGGGTACATTTTCGTTCTTAAACTACATATTAATAATATTGAACACAATTTAAAATATTTTTTTACACAGATTTACAGTATAGGTTATGTTACGAAGGCAACCACCACACACAGTGTAATGCCTGTATAATATAATAAAAAGGTTAAAAAATTAAACAATTCATGAAATTATCATGTGTATTCAATGTTTTCTATAATGAAAATTTTCAACGTCGTTATTTTTTAATAGTTTTCATCAGCGGCTAGAAATTCTAATTTTTGGTCTGCATCGGAAGTGTTCCTCTCAAATTATAATGCGATTCTTAAACATCAGATGGCGCTGTTTTAAATAAAGAAAATGTAAAATTTTTTTAGTTAATATAATCAACCGCTGTAAAGAGATTTTACAAAGAGTTGTAAAAAACCGTTAGATTTAGATATATAAAATAAGCAAACAAAACTGGGAACTGTATGCTTAAATATAAATAAGTAATAGGAAATATAAATAGATAAACTAAAGAATATCTTATTAATACCACATGATAGGTC
Organism: Lucilia sericata; assembly: GCF_015586225.1. Classification (NCBI taxonomy): domain Eukaryota; kingdom Metazoa; phylum Arthropoda; class Insecta; order Diptera; family Calliphoridae; genus Lucilia; species Lucilia sericata. Next base: position 85,101 of record NW_023994887.1, on the reverse strand, counting down.
TAATCTATAGTCTAGTCTATAGTCTAATCTATAGTCTAGTCTTTAGTCTAGTCTATAGTCTAGTTCTATGTCTAGTCTATAGTCTAGTCTATTGTCTAGTCTATAGTCTAGTCTATAGTCCAGTCTATAGTCTAGTCTATAGTCTAGTCTATAGTCCAGTCTATAGTCTAGTCTATAGTCTAGTCTATAGTCTAGTCTATAGTCTAGTCTATAGTCTAGTCTATAGTCTAGTCTATAGTCTAGTCTATAGTCTAGTCTATAGTCTAGGTCTATAGTCTAGTCTATAGTCTAGTCTATAGTCTAGTCTATAGTCTAGTCTATAGTCTAGTCTATAGTCTAGTCTATAGTCTAGTCTATAGTCTAGTCTATAGTCTAGTCTATAGTCTAGTCTATAGTCTAGTCTATAGTCTAGTCTATAGTCTAGTCTATTATAGTCTAGTCTATAGTCTAGTCTATAGTCTAGTCTATAGTCTAGTCTATAGTCTAGTCTATAGTCTAGTCTATCGTCTAGTCTATTAGTCTATAGTCTAGTCTATAGTCTAGTCTATAGTCTAGTCTATAGTCTAGTCTATAGTCTAGTCTATAGTCTAGTCTATAGTCTAGTCTATAGTCTAGTCTATAGTCTAGTCTATAGTCTAGTCTATAGTCTAGTCTATAGTCTAGTCTATAGTCTAGTCTATAGTCTAGTCTATAGTCTAGTCTATAGTCTAGTCTATAGTCTAGTCTATAGTCTAGTCTATAGTCTAGTCTATAGTCTAGTCTATAGTCTAGTCTATAGTCTAGTCTATAGTCTAGTCTATAGTCTAGTCTATAGTCTAGTCTATAGTCTAGTCTATAGTCTAGTCTATAGTCTAGTCTATAGTCTAGTCTATAGTCTAGTCTATAGTCTAGTCTATAGTCTAGTCTATAGTCTAGTCTATAGTCTAGTCTATAGTCTAGTCTATAGTCTAGTCTATAGTCTTGTCTATAGTCTAGTCTATAGTCTAGTCTATAGTCTAGTCTATAATCTAGTCTATAGTCTAGTCTATAATCTAGTCTATAGTCTAGTCTATAGTCTAGTCTATAGTCTAGTCTATAGTCTAGTCTATAGTCTAGTCTATAGTCTAGTCTATAGTCTAGTCTATAGTCTAGTCTATAGTCTAGTCTATAGTCTAGTCTATAGTCTAGTCTATAGTCTAGTCTATAGTCTAGTCTATAGTCTAGTCTATAGTCTAGTCTATAGTCTAGTCTATAGTCTAGTCTATAGTCTAGTCTATAGTCTAGTATAGTCTAGTCTATAGTCTAGTCTATAGTCTAGTCTATAGTCTAGTCTATAGTCTAGTCTATAGTCTAGTATATAGTCTAGTCTATAGTCTAGTCTATAGTCTAGTCTATAGTCTAGTCTATAGTCTAGTCTATAGTCTAGTCTATAGTCTAGTCTATAGTCTAGTCTATAGTCTAGTCTATAGTCTAGTCTATAGTCTAGTCTATAGTCTAGTCTATAGTCTAGTCTATAGTCTAGTCTATAGTCTAGTCTATAGTCTAGTCTATAGTCTAGTCTATAGTCTAGTCTATAGTCTAGTCTATAGTCTAGTCTATAGTCTAGTCTATAGTCTAGTCTATAGTCTAGTCTATAGTCTAGTCTATAGTCTAGTCTATAGTCTAGTCTATAGTCTAGTCTATAGTCTAGTCTATAGTCTAGTCTATAGGTCTAGTCTATAGTCAAGTCTATGGTCTAGTCTATAGTCTAGTCTATAGTCTAGTCTATAGTCTAGTCTATAGTCTAGTCTATAGTCTAGTCTATAGTCTAGTCTATAGTCTAGTCTATAGTCTAGTCTATAGTCTAGTCTATAGTCTAGTCTATAGTCTAGTCTATAGTCTAGTCTATAGTCTAGTCTATAGTCTAGTCTATAGTCTAGTCTATAGTCTAGTTTATAGACTAGTCTATAGTCTAGTCTATAGTCTAATCTATAGTCTAGTCTACTGTTTAATCTATAGTCTAGCCTATAGTCTAGTCTATAGTCTAGTTTATAGTCTAGTCTATAGTCTATTCTATAGTCTAGTCTATAGTCTGGTCTATAGTCTAGTCTATAGTCTATTCTATAGTCTAGTCTATAGCCTAGTCTATAGTCTAGTCTATAGTCTATTCTATAGTCTAGTTTATAGTCTAGTCTATAGTCTAGTCTATAGTCAAGTCCATAGTCTAGTCTATAGTCTAGTCTATAGTCTATTCTATAGTCTAGTCTTTGGTGGGAGACCAATCTCATTACCAAATTTCAACGGTTTTGGCTTCGCGTTGATGAGTCGGTTAGTCAGTCAGTACACAGAGGAAAAAAAAATATACACGCCTGGTACCAAATTGACATCAAATTGTTCAATAACATCCGTTATCAAGTATAAACATACAACAACAACATGTAATGTAGGCCACGCAACTTTGTCAACATTGCAACAATTCGTTGTCGCAATCTAAACTTTATGCACATCCGTTGTCTAAAGGTTAACAAACGTTGTAAGCTCTAAATGCGTTGTAAATAGTCAGATTACCACGTTTGTAAACATTTGGACAATGGATGTTTTTGCATCATTAGTTTTTATCCAGTGTTTAATGTGTAATACATTTTGTTAAAATTTGTTTGCATTCGATCAGGCAATTGCTGTTCAACCCACTTTAGAAGCAGGCACATTTCTTCAACAGTAATCTATTGAAACAAAGCGGTCCCTTTTACTTACTTACATTCTTACATGCATAGAACGCCTGTCAATGGAAACAACCTATTCCTCTTGTTTTTTTCCTGCAACAGTTCTTCATTGACCTTAACACGTCAACATATTCAACACACTATTATTACTTTGCCACTCATTCGGGCAAGTCAATGTAATCAAATCTAATATTGATTTACTAAGATAAACAATTTAGATCATAGATTTTCCACAGCGATATGAAAGAAAATGAAGGCAGTTACGAAAAGGCGTTAAAAAGCAGTGAACATGATCTAAAGTGAGAGATGCAGCCGAAGAACTAGCATCAGTAGTAAATATGCAATTGTTGTTGCCTGGTTAGTTGGTTGGTTGTTTGATAGAGTTGATGTTGTTGTAAAAATAGTTGGCGAAAGAAGAAATCTACCACCAGTTAATCTCACAGTTGGATATTGAACATTTCGGCACTTCATTAATTTATATGCACATAACGTTCCTTCCTAAACTAAACATGTATCAGCAATAGCAATTGCAAACATCAGCAGCATCGGCATCAACGACAGCAGAAGCCATCCATGAATTTCTTTACAATGATTGTGTGATGGTGTCCAAGATGCAATTGCTGCTTGCTCATGTTGATGGTGATGATGATGATGATGATGAGGAGTACGATAATGATGAAAAATAAAAGCTAAAAGCCAGAGCATGTGGTGAAATGCTTTTGCAACAAAAATCAAATAAAAACAAATATTTAAACATACAACAAACAAAAACACAAATTGCAACACCATCTCTTAGCTCCATCCGAAAAAGAAAAACGTAAAAATACTTAGGAATAGCAAACAATAACGTTAGACGTTTCTTTGAACATTTCAAACATCTCAGATAGAAACGCATTAGAATGAAATTTAGATTTTTTATTGAAGATAACAATAAAATCCGCATGTATTCGCACATAATAAAATAAAACAAAAAAAAAAAAATATATAAATACAAATAGTAAAAGATACAAAAACCAAATTGTCTATAAAACAGGTACGAGTGTTTAACATGAAATGTGGTCAATACAAAACGATTATTGAATACCTTATGCAGAGGTTGGGTGTAACCGTATTTATTATTAGAACTTGTTAATGGTTTTAAAAAGTGCTTTTTTGCCTCGAATTCAGTTATTGTTTTCGAATTTCGGTTTTATGAAATGTGTGGACGTTTATTTGTTCCGTTATATGAATACCATTCGGCTCATTGAGAAACCCTTACCAGGATCCCTAATTTGGGTGATGTTGTGATTAGGGTTCTATAAATCGACTTTCGAATAATCGAACAATCGACTTTTTGTCGAAAAAAGTCGAAAAGTCGAAGTCGACTATTTTGTTCCAAAAAAGTCGATAACTCGACTATCGTCTATGAAAAAAGTCGAAAAGTCGACTTTGTAAATAAAAGTCGAAAAAAGTCGAAAAGTCGAAAAAAGTCGAAAAGTCGAAAAAAGTCGAAAAGTCGAAAAAAGTCGAAAAGTCGATAAGTCGAAAAAAGTCGAAGAAAGTCGAAAAAAGTCGAAAAGTCGAAAAAAGTCGAAAAGTCGGAAAAAGTCGAAAAGTCGAAAATAGTCGAAAATTTTAAAAAAGTGGAAAAGAGGTCAAAAACTCTAAAATAGTCGGAAAAACTCAAAAAAAGTAAAAAAATAGTCGAAAAAAAGTCGAAATAAGTCGAAAATAGTCAAAAAGTCGTAAAAAATCGAAAAGTCGGCAAAAAGTCGAAATAAGTCGGAAAAAGTCGAAAAAAGTCGAAAAGTCGAAAAAAGTCGAAAAAAGTCAGAAAAAGTCGAAAAGTCGAAAAAAGTCGGAAAAAGTCGAAAGGTCGAAAAGTCGACCATTTATAAAATACTAAAAGTCGAAAAGTCTAAAAGTCGACTTTTAAATAAATGAAAAAGGTCGAAAAGTCGAAAAATCAACTTTTCATAAAATGGAAAAAGTCGAAAGGTCGAAAAGTCAACTTTTAACTAAATGCAAAAAGTCGAAAAGTCGACTTTTCGTTTCAACTATAGAACCCTAGTTGTGATTCCCCTAGATAACCAAACTTTTATTCTGACAAATTTAGAACACGAAAGAGTTTTATATCTATTCTTCTTTATTGTTAAAGCAATTTCTGCAATGTTAGAGTATTTTGGATATTTTGCAACTGGCCGATTTTTCAATCATATTCGATACCCTGTCTAGGGAAACATTTATACATACTTTTTCGTATGTCACTTCACAAGAGCATTGTCAGAGTTTGGGGGTAGTCAACGATTAAGAAGCGATTTCCAACTTCTTATAAGTAAGGAGCCTCGAGTTGGGAGTCTCGAGAGATGTAAAAATGTCCACGAAGATTCTGGAGATTTAGGTTTTTGAAAAGACAATGAAAACTGATATATGGTCGTTTCAAAGAACAATGTTTACAGCTCAGTTGGTACTCAATTTCGGAAGGTTCTACGAAAGCAAGATGGAGGTAGTATACATATATATATATTGTAGGACGTTCATGTTATAGTACGCCTGATACTGTGAGTGCAGGTGAAACTGTTTCTTCCAGGTAAGATCCGTTTATTGGGTATTTCTTGTACTTTTTCGTTTCACAAAATTTTCTCAAGTTCTGGAACCAATATTGACAGATTGTCGTCTGAGTCTGGGAATGGGTCTGGATGTAATTGAGAAGACAATTCGATCTTTCTATTACATTGTAGTTGGGAGCTTTTAGAGTTGCAAGACTGTCCATGTAGATGTTAATAATCAACGTCGCTAGATTAAGTTTTTGGATTCTTTTTGCGGCCATGATAATAGCGTAACTTTCATCCTTTAAAGTTTAGGTATTATACAATCTAACGGAGACCAAGCTCATGGGAGAAAATAACTGAGGCAATAACACAACTTTTGAATTGTCAGTGAATATGAGTTAACACCATCTCGAAATACTGTGTTTCATTCTGTAGTCTCTATAAAAGTTAGTAGCCATTAGCAGCCTCAAAATCCTTGAGGATTGGTCATGTATCAGTATACCTCACCCTCTAAGACCAAAGCCGATTTGATTACTACTTAATGATCTTAAAAGCCATTGTTATATCTAGTTGCGAGATTCGTACAGTTTTATATAAGAAAGCTTAGTGCTGTTAGCTTTAACATCATAAACTTCTCTACATCCTGAACCTGCTGGGACTAAAAACTATACTCTTACCCCCCAACAACTGTCCAAAACCATTATTTTTGAACTCGACTTTTCAATGGATAACATTAGTCCTTGTTCAATTCAAAAGTCAATTTCTTTTTCACAATTTCCATTAAGGCGTTGGTATCCATTTTCTAAGAAAGTCTTTTGAAAACTTTTCCAAACATATGCCGACATGTGTTCAATAACAAGTTATGCGTTTCTCACATCCAAGAATAGCCTATAACTCGATATGACAGTTAATGTCTATCTGTTTCACATCTTCTGAACTTTTGGCAACTTTTGATCTTAACGATGTATTTGCTAAGAAAGTATTACGAAAACTAGTTCGAATATACATACATACGTACACATATGTATCATCAGAATCAAAACTAGTCGCAATATTGTATTCGATTGCACCCCATTCTATTACCACAGGATTAATTGAAATGATTTTTCGCAGAGAGCGGTATTATGGCATGTATTGAAATCCATTTACGTGATCTTTCCTTCCACGTTCATCACGACAGTATTCTATTTAAAAGAAATAACGAATATCTGAATAAGAAATATCGGAATAACGTTAATCTAATAACGTCTACCTAATGAATATACAGATATAATGATCTGACACCTATTGGTGACCAAATTGGTGTTATCTCAACTGCCGAAAAGATCGATGTACGGAAGCTTGAAGGTCATTTTTAGATTAGAAGAATGAATATGAGAATAACGTTTATCTAATGATTGTCACAGATATGATGAGCTGGCACCTATTGGTCGCCAAATCGGTGTTATCTCAACTGCCGAAAAGATCGACGAACTGAAGTTTTAGATCTGATCTTTGTTTTTTTATTTAAATTTTCCATATAAGCAATGGTATAGCGTACATGGACTAGTGAGTCACAACAATTCAGAGTTCTAGTGTCGATGGGAGTGAAAAGAGTCTAGGAAAGAATATGGCATGGAAATATATATATGTATATAGGAAAGGGGCTTTGGAGAGGAATAACTCTTACGCAGGCTCTTTTCTAAAATTATATAGAGACTGACTTCGCTGAACTTACACCATCTTTGGACGATATTTAGACTTTTGCTTTTTTATGAAAAGTAGACTTTATGCTTTTAATGAAAGTCGATTTTTAGACTTTTGTGTTTTATGAAATGTCTCTCCGAAATTTTATACCCGGGCTAAGTCAGAGGACAGATTATAGGCAATGTATTTACGTGTGCATGGGATAACAAGTTTCAGCAAGATGACAAATGACTGTTAGGTAATTTGAAGGGTAACTGGTAATGAGTTTCACTTATCAGACCTCTTACTTTATAAGAAGATACGACAGGATTCCATTGAACCTATTCAATTTGAGGCGACTTTCAAAGGCATAATGGTACGCGAATAGTTTTAGAAGAAACTAGTTTATTGTCTGGACTATAGTCCAATCTGCAGTGTGGACCTCAGTGTGATATTTCTTTAGGTAATTGATGAAGTCTCTCTGGGCAAAAACTCAATGAGTCAGCTTGTTTGTTTAAATCTTATTTCAAGTTAAATGAAAACAATTTAACATACATACAATTACACAATCTATTGCTGTTTAAATCCCCTAAAGATTAAAGTATAGAATATGCTTATCAGATGATTAAATTCATCCTTGAATCACAGGCCTTATTAAGGTGAAAGCCTGCTACGTTGGTTGCCTTAATTCATTTGAAAATTTGTTTACAATCAATAGAGAAACAAAGTAGATATACACACACACACATACAATATTATAATTTTCGACAATATACAAAATAATTCCCACGAAATTGTTAAACAGGCAAAAACAACATTCATAAAGAGTTAAATACAAACACAAATGAACATACAATTTTTAAATATTTACTAAATACGAAAAGTACTACGTTTGTACATACATATGTACATATGTGTATGTATGTGTTGTTGTATTAGTACTCTGCAATTTTACGCACATTAAATATTTCATCATCATCTTCGTTGTTGGTTAGTTATTTGGCTATTTACTGCAAATTATGCCCAGTGAGCGGCGGCAAATCGGCATTATCGAAGGCAACTACAAAAACAAAGAAGATACGCATGTTAAATACTTAATTAAATATTAAACAAAATAACATTTAACGCGCGCTTCTATCTAAGACATGCTAAAGAAAAATGAAAAAAAAAAAAAACTCCCATATTAACACTTACTTCTTTGAAAGCTGAACTAAACCCAACCAAGCCAAGCCAGGCAATAGTAAATTGAACTGAAACAATATGTAGATTTGGGCAAATACTATTACTCTGCAACTACCGGTAGCAGTCAATTGCTAAAAAAAAATAGTAGTAAAAGTAGAAACAAAACTTTAAAAGCGTTAAATGCTACCATTTTTGGTAATCAGCTCATGCGGTGAATTTTACACATCGTACAGTAAAAAGATTTTTACAACTGATATTGACTTTGACTATGTATACGAACTCCAATCAGCTGTTTCTACTTCTATAAAGATCTGAGCGAGAGCATATAAGAACTCCGATCAATAGTTTACAAGTGCGTGTGCGTAAGTTTTTTTTTTTTTTTTTTTGGTACGACTATTGGCTCTTTTGCATATTGACTACAATCAACTACAATTGGGGGCTTTTAAATGCAAATGACCACAGAAATGCAGAGCCAAACATTATTAGATAAACTAATGGTGGTGGTAATGGTGTGAATACTTTTTTTTTTGGTACCCTACATAGTATACAAATAGAATCTTTCGCAAATTGAACGAAATTCGAAATTTATAAGAACGTGAAGCGCAGAAACAATTTTTCTGTCAATTCTGAATGAAAGGCAAGAGAGAAGCATCCTCAAGATATGTATCTTCGAGATTAGTAAGAACTGATGGACACACTGGACAATCCGTATAGTTCCTCTCGTCCCAAATGGAATCTGACGCCTGTATGTAATTGGATAGTAAAATGCTGGAACCCTTTTATGTGTTTTAGTCTAGTCTATAGTTATCTATAGTCTAGTCTATAGTCAAGTCTATGTCTATTCTATAGTCTAGTTTATAGTCAGTCTATAGAGTTTAGTGTATAGTAGTATAGTCTAGTCTATAGTCTAGTCTATAGTAGTCTTAGTTAGTCTAGTCTATAGTCTAGTCAAGTCTAGTCTATAGTCTAGTCTATAGTCGTCTATAGTCTAGGTCTATAGTCTAGTCTATAGTCTAGTCTATAGTCTAGTCTATAGTCTAGTCTATAGTCTAGTCTATAGTCTAGTCTATAGTCTAGTCTATAGTCTAGTCTATAGTCTAGTCTATAGTCTAGTCTATAGTCTAGTCTATAGTCTAGTCTATAGTCTAGTCTATAGTCTAGTCTATAGTCTAGTCTATAGTCTAGTCTATAGTCTAGTCTATAGTCTAGTCTATAGTCTAGTCTATAGTCTAGTCTATAGTCTAGTCTATAGTCTAGTCTATAGTCTAGTCTATAGTCTAGTCTATAGTCTAGTCTATAGTCTATAGTCTAGTCTATAGTCTAGTCTATAGTCTAGTCTATAGTCTAGTCTATAGTCTAGTCTATAGTCTAGTCTATAGTCTAGTCTATAGTCTAGTCTATAGTCTAGTCTATAGTCTAGTCTATAGTCTAGTCTATAGTCTAGTCTATAGTCTAGTCTATAGTCTAGTCTATAGTCTAGTCTATAGTCTAGTCTATCTATAGTCTAGTCTATAGTACTAGTCCTATAGTCTAGTCTATAGTCTAGTCTATAGTCTAGTCCTATAGTCTAGTTCTATAGTCTAGTCTATAGTAGTCTATAGTCTAGAAAGTCTAGTCTATGTCTAGTCTATAGTCTAGTCTATAGTATAGTCCTATAGTCTAGTCTATAGGTCTAGTCTATAGTCTAGTCTATAGTCTAGTCTATAGTCTAGTCTATAGTCTAGGCTATAGTCTAGTCTATAGTCTAGTCTATAGTCTAGTCTATAGTCTAGTCTATAGTCTAGTCTATAGTCTAGTCTATAGTCTAGTCTATAGTCCTAGTCTATAGTGCTAGTCTATAGTCTAGTCTATAGTCTAGTCTATAGTCTAGTCTATAGTCCTAGTCTATAGTCTCGTCTATAGTCTAGTCATAGTCTAGTCTATAGTCTAGTCCTATAGTCTAGTCTATAGTCTAGGTCTATAGTCATCTATAGCTATCTATAGTCTAGTCTATAGTCTAGTCATAGTCTAGTCTATAGTCTAGTCTATAGTCTAGTCTATAGTCTAGTCCTATAGTCTAGTCTATAGTCTAGTCTATAGTCTAGTCTATAGTCTAGTCTATAGTCTAGTCTATAGTCTAGTCTATAGTCTAGTCTATAGTCTATAGTCAGTCTATAGTCTAGTCTATAGTCTAGTCTATAGTCTAGTCTATAGTCTAGTCTATAGTCTAGTCTATAGTCTAGTCTATAGTCTAGTCTATAGTCTAGTCTATAGTCTAGTCTATAGTCTAGTCTATAGTCTAGTCTATAGTCTAGTCTATAGTCGTCTAGTCTAGTCTATAGTCTATAGTCTATGGTCTAGTCTGTACTCTAGTCTATAGTCTAGTCCATAGTCTAGTCTATAGTCTAGTCTATAGTCTAGTCTATAGTCTATTCTATAGTCTATTCTATAGTCTAGTCCATAGTCTAGTCCATAGTCTAGTCTATAGTCTAGTCTATAGTCTAGTCTATAGTTTAGTCTATAGTCTAGTCTATGATCTAGTTTATAGTCTAGTCTATTATTTAGTCTATAATCTAGTCTATAGTCTAGTCTATAGTCTAGTCTATAGTGTAGTCCATAGTCTAGTCTATAGTCTAGTCTATAGTCTAGTCTATAGTCTAGTCTATAGTAGTCTAGTCTATAGTCTAGTCTATAGTAGTCTATAGTCTATAGTCTAGTCTATAGTCTAGTCTATATTCTAGTCTATAGTCTAGTCTATAGTCTAGTCTATAGTCTAGTCTATAGTCTAGTCTATAGTCTAGTCTATAGTCTAGTCTATAGTCTAGTCTATAGTCTAGTCTATAGTCTAGTCTATAGTCTAGTCTATAGTCTAGTCTATAGTCTAGTCTATAGTCTAGTCTATAGTCTAGTCTATAGTCTAGTCTATAGTCTAGTCTATAGTCTAGTCTATAGTCTAGTCTATAGTCTAGTCTATAGTCTAGTCTATAGTCTAGTCTATAGTCTAGTCTATAGTCTAGTCTATAGTCTAGTCTATAGTCTAGTCTATAGTCTAGTCTATAGTCTAGTCTATAGTCTAGTCTATAGTCTAGTCTATAGTCTAGTCTATAGTCTAGTCTATAGTCTAGTCTATAGTCTAGTCTATAGTCTAGTCTATAGTCTAGTCTATAGTCTAGTCTATAGTCTAGTCTATAGTCTAGTCTATAGTCTAGTCTATAGTCTAGTCTATAGTCTAGTCTATAGTCTATGGTCTATCTGTACTCTAGTCTATAGTCTAGTCCATAGTCTAGTCTATAGTCTAGTCTATAGTCTAGTCTATAGTCTATTCTATAGTCTATTCTATAGTCTAGTCCATAGTCTAGTCCATAGTCTAGTCTATAGTCTAGTCTATAGTCTAGTCTAGTCTATAGTTAGTCTATAGTCTAGTCTATGATCTAGTTTATAGTCTAGTCTATTATTTAGTCTATAATCTAGTCTATAGTCTAGTCTATAGTCTAGTCTATAGTGTAGTCCATAGTCTAGTCTATAGTCTAGTCTATAGTCTAGTCTATAGTCTAGTCTATAGTCTAGTCTATAGTCTAGTCTATAGTGTAGTCTATAGTCTAGTCTATATTAGTCTATAGTCTAGTCTATAGTCTAGTCTATATTCTAGTCTATAGTCTAGTCTATAGTCTAGTCTATAGTCTAGTCTAGTAGTCTATAGTCTATAGTCTAGTCTATAGTCTAGTCTATAGTCTAGTCTATAGTCTAGTCTATAGTCTAGTCTATAGTCTATTCTATAGTCTATTCTATAGTCTAGTCTATAGTCTAGTCTGTTGTCAATCTATAGTCTAGCAGAAAATAAGTTTAGAACTATGAAAGTTCATGCTCATGGCAGACAAACGTCAATATCGGTATCTCCCGCCAACTTTTACGAAGTGTGGCTATACTATAATATGGAACCAGAACATTCAAGTTTTCAAAGATGGACACTTTTAAAGGTTAGAGCGTAAGGTTAATAGAGAGTTTAGGGAAAAAAGGAATATCTAAAATAACACTGCTTAACTTCCCACTTTAACTTTGACTACTCACCACCCTCTAACAGAGTATTATCTGCTTTTGGCTCCTTAAAACAATTACAGTTAAGTTACTTCTTAATTATTTACAAACCCAGAAAAAACACAAAACTCTGACATTTAAATTATAATACCATTAAAGAAATCTTAAGAAAAACTCCCCACTAGTTACAAGTTAATATTCATAACACCGAAAAAAAAACTAAAATACGAAAAAGTCAATTCAATTAAAATATAATTTCAAATAAATACAGCAAAAACCAAGCAACAAAAAAGCAGTAAAAGAAATAAAATGAATTGAATTGAAAGAAAGCAAAAAAGCGTAAAACTGCTTAACACTTCTGCTTGAAATGAATTGTAAAAGTTGATAAAAAAAAATTTTCACACCAACTCCAAAACCTACAAAAACACACACAATTTAACACACTTACAAACATACATACATACATACATTAATAAAAGAAAAGTACATTTATTTTAAGACGTATAAAAAAAGGAAGGAACCAAAGATGCCATCCTGCTTGTAAAACAAAAACAGCGACAATATAAAACGGTAATTCATAATTCATTTGCTGGCGGCTACAGGCGAAAATATTGGCGGCGGAGTTGAAATGAAATCCAGTGCATTTCTTTTTTTTTTTTTTGTCTTCAACCATACAATTGGTTTAACAAAGTTATAAATATGAAAATATACAAAAATCCATTGGCCATAAAAACTAATTCAAGAACAAGAACTGAGAAACAGTGACACACACACACACCACAAGAAAAGGGATCCCTTTAAGAAAAGAAACAGTAGCTGTTGGTTGGCAGTGCGAAAGGAATACAAATTTGAAATGAATTGAAGCAACTACTACAGAGCTAGTATGTCTCGTAAGAAAGAAAAAATAATGCATTAAGTTATATAAAACAAGTTAGAGTGCTATATTCGGCTATGCCGAATCTTAAATACCCTCCACCAGCAAACTACTTTTTATTGAAACCCATCTAACTATCTAATTTTTAGATAACTTGACAAAATTTTTGTCGAACTAATTTTGATTAGGTCCAGAATATGGGAGTTGTGACCAATTATGGACTGATCAGGAAACAATTTCGTATAATGATTTATATGCAGAAAAAGATCAGGTCTAATTTTACTCCAATAGCTTTATTAATCAATGAAATATGTGCGTTTAGGTGACTTTAGGAAGTGGACTTTATATGCAATTAAGGGCCTATCCGGAAAAATTTCGCAGAGTGATTCATATGTGCACAAATCATATTTTATCAAGATATCTTTATTTGATAATTAAATATGTGCGTTTAAGGGATTTTTTTAAGTGGACCTATTACCAAATATGGACCGATCCAGAAAAAATTTGATACAATGTTTTATAAACATTTCATAGAGTGATTTATGTTAAGACAAAACATATTTGTGTCGAATTTTCTCAAATTAACTTTATTTGACAATGAAATATGTGTGTTTAAGTGACTCTCAGAAGTGGACCTTATATAGAAGCTATGACCAATAATGGACCGATCCGAGAAAAAGTTATTCAAATCGAATTATAATAAAGTGATTTATATTTCGACTAAACATATTTGTGTCGAATTTCATCAAAATAACTTTAGTTGCAAATGAAATATGAGCTTTTAAATGATTTTCGGAAGTGGGCTTAATATGGGAGCTATGACCAATAATGGACCGATCCGTAAAAAATTTGGTAGAATGATTTGTATGTACACAAAACATATTCAACTCGAATTTTATCACAATAGCTTTATTCATCAATGAAATATGTGCGTTTGGGTGATTTTCGGAATAGGATTGCTATGAGCAATTGTGGACCGACTAAGATCTACGTTGACAGTATGATTTCTGTTCATATTATGTTTACATGTACAAAATTTCGTGTTGATACCGATATATTTGTGGGAGTTATTAACGATAAACTAATTTCCGAGAATATATACCTTTGTATGGGGGCTATAGGAAATATTGAATCGATTGTAAAGATTTTGAATATAATTGATCACTACTCTGAAAAAATAATGTATGACAAAATTCATCGAAATATCTTTGGTAGTTTCTGAGAAAACTTCAAAAGAATTATGAAAAAAACGTAATTTTTTTCGAGGTAGTCTGAAATTTTTACTCATAACTTTTCACGTTGTGAACCGGTTTCGCTGATTTTCAATACCAAACTGCTTAGGATAATAATAAATATTTTGGGTGAATTTGATTTATTTCCTTTGCTTAGTTTTAACGTGAGCGTGTTTTACACAGACAGACAGACGGACATAGCTAAATCGACTCAGAATTTGATAAGGACCCAGAATATATATACTTTGTTGGGTCTTAGATGAATATTTCTTGGTGTTACACACGGAACGACAAACTTATATATACCCTCTATCACCACTGATGGTGGTGGAGGGTATAAAAAGACAAAATTTTGTTTTGAGGTTGTGTACGCTACAGCAAGTTTTAGGGTATAAGGTTTTAATTGAAGTTTGTAACATTGTTAATATGAAATAATGTTTGGAGAATGTTCAAACTTAAGGTGGGTGAACGTCATTCATCTCGAGCATTCAAATTCAGAAATTGTGATTGGACTACCTACAGACATTACAACCAAATTGGTACCAACAAACCACCGATGATCTAAATTGTGAGCTTTCCATAGAATGGTTTTAAACCTTCGAAATAACACATAGAGCACTCTTGATCCCATTGCAAGCAGTTATGTCAGTTAAACCCTTATATACCAGATCTCAATTACATCTTTATCGTTGCAACAGTTAGAGTATCTTCAGAATCGTCTTAAATCATAACCCAGTTGTTCACTGTTTGCTTAACAATTGTTGTTGGATACAATATAGTTCATTTTCCTTTTACTGTTTTCCTTTTCTTATTTTACTGTATGACTGTATGTTGGCATTAGAGGGAATGTAGCCAAAAACCAACGTGTCGCGACGCCAAAAGTCATGTTCACCATCTTAAGAAACACCAACAACAGACAAATTTTTCTTTTCTGTTTTTGTTTCATTTAATTTCAAGAATCAAGAAAAAACTATAAGAAAACTATATGTTGGTGTTGCAAGTTAAAACAAAAGGCTAAAGTGCTACAAACACACACTCCCTATGTGTATATTTAAGTTCTAACTGTGTGTGTGTACAAGGACAAGCGCCACATTAAGTAGTTCCATTAAAAATCGAGCATTTAGTAAAACAATGATTTCAGATTGTGTTCTTGCTTTCTTTTTAAGATTTCTGTTATTGTTATTGTTGTTGTTATTTTCATTTTTTCTCTTTTTGGAAGTGTACCAAAAAAACTACACTGATTTCTTTTGTAACATCTTTGGCCGTTTGTCTAAAGTGCAGCGTATCCTTTTTGGGGTTTGGGGCCTGTACGTTTTTGTTTCGTTTAGTTGTTAGAATTGGTTACACATCTTTAGAAATTGTTCAAAGTATAAAGTAGATTATTCTTTACAAGTTGCGTTAAGTTTATATTTTTTATTTTTGTATTCCATTTTCTTTAAGACGTTTAGCTTATAAATCATCGAAAGCTTTAAAGCGTGTGAATTTCAATGCTTTTTATTTTCTTGAAAGCAATGGAATGGAAAAAATCATTGTAGTGAACAGTGGTTTTGAGGAGGTTTATTTAATTTGGTTTAATGGCCGGTATTAAGGTGGACAATGAGTTTCTTAGCGACTCCTGTTTATACTAGGTCTGCATAAAAATTTGGCGCTAGACGTAACTTATTCAATCAAACTAAAGGGCCCTTCAGACGATCACACTTTACGAACGACAAGTCTAATCAAAAAGTAAAATGAAATTCCATCCGTATGATAAAAAAGAGAATAAAAATCGTATGATTTATATTTTTTATGTTAAACACGATTGGTATAAAACAATAACAAAGTAAGATGGAAACAGCTGCTTCTCTTTTTCGTATGTATTTACATGAAAATACAACCCTGATCTAATGCGACTCGCTTGTCAAATTTTCCATCCGTATTTTCTCTCAATGTGTGATGATTTCATTACATATTGCGTTTAGACGATCCAATCCGTTCTGTTCTACACATAATATTGACAGATCATATTACTTGTGTGCTCGTGTGAAGGGGGTTTATCGCGCAAATTACAGAATGTAAATTTTATCACTTGAAACAAAGGTGATACTGAACCTCTTCCGTATTAGTTAGTTAGTTAGTTAGTTAGTTAGTTAGTTAGTTAGTTGTTAGTGTAGTTAGTTAGTTAGTTAGTTAGTTAGTTAGTTAGGTTATTAGTTAGTTCGTAGTAGTTAGTTAGTAGTTAGTTAGTTAGTTAGTTAGTAGTTAAGTTAGTTAGTTAGTTAGTTAGTTAGTTAGTTAGTTAGTTAGTTAGTTAGTTAGTTAGTTAGTTAGTTAGTTAGTAGTTAGTTAGTTAGTTAGTTAGTAGTAGTTCTTAGTTAGTTAGTTAGTTCGTTCGTTAGTTAGTATTTAGTTCAGTGTAGTTCGTAGTTTTAAGTTAGTAGTTGTTAGTTAGTTAGTTAGTTAGTTAGTTAGTTAGTTAGTTAGTTAGTTAGTTAGTAGTTAGTTAGTTAGTTAGTTAGTTAGTTAGTTAGTTAGTTAGTTAGTTAGTTAGTTAGTTAGTTAGTTAGTAGTTAGTTAGTTAGTTAGTTAGTTAGTTAGTAGTTAGTTAGTTAGTTAGTTAGTTAGTTAGTTAGTTAGTTAGTTAGTTAGTTAGTTAGTTAGTTAGTTAGTTAGTTAGTTAGTTAGTTAGTTAGTTAGTTAGTTAGTTAGTTAGTTAGTTAGTTAGTTAGTAGTTAGTTAGTTAGTTAGTTAGTTAGTTAGTTAGTTAGTTAGTTAGTTAGTTAGTTAGTTAGTTAGTTAGTTAGTTAGTTAGTTAGTTAGTAGTTAGTTAGTTAGTTAGTTAGTTAGTTAGTTAGTAGTTAGTTAGTTAGTTAGTTAGTTAGTTAGTTAGTTAGTTAGTTAGTTAGTAGTTAGTTAGTTAGTTAGTAGTTAGTTAGTTAGTTAGTTAGTTAGTTAGTTAGTTAGTTAGTTAGTTAGTTAGTTAGTTAGTTAGTTAGTTAGTTAGTTAGTTAGTTAGTTAGTTAGTAGTTAGTTAGTTAGTTAGTTAGTTAGTTAGTTAGTTAGTTAGTTAGTTAGTTAGTTAGTTAGTTAGTTAGTTAGTTAGTTAGTTAGTTAGTTAGTTAGTTAGTTAGTTAGTTAGTTAGTTAGTTAGTAGTTAGTTAGTTAGTTAGTTAGTTAGTAGTTAGTTAGTTAGTTAGTTAGTTAGTTAGTTAGTTAGTTAGTTAGTTAGTTAGTAGTTAGTTAGTTAGTTAGTTAGTTAGTTAGTTAGTTAGTTAGTTAGTTAGTTAGTTAGTAGTTAGTTAGTTAGTTAGTTAGTTAGTTAGTTAGTTAGTTAGTTAGTTAGTAGTTAGTTAGTTAGTTAGTTAGTTAGTTAGTTAGTAGTTAGTTAGTTAGTTAGTTAGTAGTTAGTTAGTAGTTAGTTAGTTAGTTAGTTAGTTAGTTAGTTAGTTAGTTAGTTAGTTAGTTAGTTAGTTAGTTAGTTAGTAGTTAGTTAGTTAGTTAGTTAGTTAGTTAGTTAGTTAGTTAGTTAGTTAGTTAGTTAGTTAGTTAGTTAGTTAGTTAGTTAGTTAGTTAGTTAGTTAGTTAGTTAGTTAGTTAGTTAGTTAGTTAGTTAGTTAGTTAGTTAGTTAGTTAGTTAGTTAGTTAGTAGTTAGTTAGTTAGTTAGTTAGTTAGTTAGTTAGTTAGTTAGTTAGTTAGTTAGTTAGTTAGTTAGTTAGTTAGTTAGTTAGTTAGTTAGTTAGTTAGTTAGTTAGTTAGTTAGTTAGTTAGTTAGTTAGTTAGTTAGTTAGTTAGTTAGTTAGTTAGTTAGTTAGTTAGTTAGTTAGTTAGTTAGTTAGTAGTTAGTTAGTTAGTTAGTTAGTTAGTTAGTTAGTTAGTTAGTTAGTTAGTTAGTTAGTTAGTTAGTTAGTTAGTTAGTTAGTTAGTTAGTTAGTTAGTTAGTTAGTTAGTTAGTTAGTTAGTTAGTTAGTTAGTTAGTTAGTTAGTTAGTTAGTTAGTTAGTTAGTTAGTTAGTTAGTTAGTTAGTTAGTAGTTAGTTAGTTAGTTAGTTGTTAGTTAGTAGTTAGTTAGTTAGTAGTTAGTTAGTTAGTTAGTTAGTTAGTTAGTAGTTAGTTAGTTAGTTAGTTAGTTAGTTAGTTAGTTAGTTAGTTAGTTAGTTAGTTAGTTAGTTAGTTAGTTAGTTAGTTAGTTAGTTAGTTAGTTAGTTAGTTAGTTAGTTAGTTAGTTAGTTAGTTAGTTAGTTAGTTAGTTAGTTAGTTAGTTAGTTAGTTAGTTAGTTAGTTAGTTAGTTAGTTAGTAGTTAGTTAGTTAGTAGTTAGTTAGTTAGTAGTTAGTTAGTTAGTTAGTTAGTTAGTTAGTTAGTTAGTAGTTAGTTAGTTAGTTAGTTAGTTAGTTAGTTAGTAGTTAGTTAGTTAGTTAGTTAGTTAGTTAGTTAGTTCGTTAGTTAGTTAGTTAGTTAGTTAGTTAGTTAGTTAGTTAGTTAGTTAGTTAGTTAGTTAGTTAGTTAGTTAGTTAGTTAGTTAGTTAGTTAGTTAGTTAGTTAGTTAGTTAGTTAGTTAGTTAGTTAGTTAGTAGTTAGTTAGTTAGTTAGTTAGTTAGTTAGTTAGTAGTTAGTTAGTTAGTTAGTTAGTTAGTTACTTAGTAGTTAGTTAGTTAGTTAGTTAGTTAGTTAGTTAGTTAGTTAGTTAGTTAGTTAGTTAGTTAGTTAGTTAGTTAGTTAGTTAGTTAGTTAGTTAGTTAGTTAGTTAGTTAGTTAGTAGTTAGTTAGTTAGTTAGTTAGTTAGTTAATGCTTATCCGTTTCCTTTTTTCACTTAAACCAAACATTTTTCTACACATTTCTTACTATTCAAACCACTGTTTGCTTACCAATCATACGGTGACCATTATACGGAAGTGATATTGTCCACTACGCAATTGTTTCGCAAAACTAAGTGAAATGTTAAAATTGTTTCTATATGTATAATTTCTTTTTTCTTAAAAAAGCATACACAACAAAAAAAAAACGTTAAGGAAAAAAATTGAATTTTGCAAAAGAATAATTAAATAAATCACCAAAGATGACAATAAATCGTTCACACAATTATGACATGATCAGGAAGAAACTAAAGCATATACACACAACTTAATGTCAATTCATTCGGTGAAAGAAGCCAGAGAGACATTTCTTTTGCAACTCGAAGTTTGGCAAATAAAAAAAAAACAGAAAACAAACACACATAACTCCATTTATGGACTGTAAAGTGCGTTTTCTAAAGCACCATATTATTGCTGTTGCAATCGTTGCATTATTTTGTTTCTGCTGGCCTTTTTCTACCGATATATAAACGCCAACCAAATAAATCACTACACAAAAATGATGAAATTATTATTTATGTACCC
Organism: Lucilia sericata; assembly: GCF_015586225.1. Classification (NCBI taxonomy): domain Eukaryota; kingdom Metazoa; phylum Arthropoda; class Insecta; order Diptera; family Calliphoridae; genus Lucilia; species Lucilia sericata. Next base: position 65,565 of record NW_023994887.1, on the reverse strand, counting down.
TGTGCTCCAGTTATGCTCTGCAAAAAAAAGAAAAGAAATTCTAAAAAAATAAATCTTAAATGTAAAAAGTTGGAAAGAAAAAAGTTTATATTCTTACCTGTTGTTGGATAAAAGCAACCTTAACGAAGAAGTGAGCTGTGTCAGCAGCAGCAGCAGGAGCAGCATCTTAAACATAAATGCAACACCAACCAGTAGCCAATACAGGGTTGGATGTACAAACTGTAGAACAAACGCCTTTTTGGTGGTACTTTTCCTCTATAGGCAAGGTGGAATATTTGTTAATATGTATGTATGAATGTATTAATATATTATGGGTAGTTACCATGTCTGTATGTATGTAGTATGCATGTAGAAGAGGCGCTGAAGTCTGGCACTTACTGAAGAGAGAAGTTTAGCAGAGTTGTTAAATAATAAAATGTTTAAGGATTTTGAAAAAGGTAAGGATAATAATGAATATATATATGTATGTTACTCCTAGTTCAGATTTATAAAATACTTAGTGCTAATCGTTTTTAATCATTTCACTCTTTTAAATATCTATTTTCATAAAATTCCTTGAGTGTATATGTTTCGTTTCACCTAACAGGTACAATACATTTGAGGTTGCATTCATACCTTTTTATGATTTACCGACACTTGTTGCATTTATTGTACGAGTATGGCAAACAACACGTATCCTCCATCCAATACGAACCCTTTTTAAACATTCACTGTCTATCTTTTAAACATTTTTGTAGTTGTTGATTTTCTTTTATAGTTGGCGTTATAACATTCACCTTTACAGCTCTCGTTTTTGTTGCTTTTTATGTGCTTCATCATCATCTCAGTTTCCCAATATCGATGTTTATTATGGTTTTATTCATGCGTTATGGGCTCTTCTTCAGCTTTTGTTCCCCCGTTCATTGAGTGCAGAGAGAGAAAAAAAATTAATAAATTATGAGTATTTATGTGCTGTCTTGGTAGTGACACAACGACAGACACACAAAGTGATAAAATTAGCATAAAAAAGTTTAAACAATTTCTGTTTAAAGACAAAAAAAAAACTCTACCAGGCCTGTTGTTGTCGTCCTAACGTAACAATCTGCTGCTTGCAACCTGCAAGTGCAACATGAAATGATTTAAACTGTTTTATTGTTGTTGTTGTTGTTTGCTCTCTATTTGGTCAAATACATAGTATATATGTACATTCATTCGAAATGAATTTTAAACGACATGTACTGGGACAATTTTTATGAATTGTTTTGAACGACTATTGAACGCTGAAAATGGGCGAACTAAAAGCGATATATACAATAAATGTGTTCACCAAATAGTTGTCTGTGGTCATGGTATTATGATAAATGTTTATATTTTATGCAAAATATATGTATTTTTTTTCGTAGACAATAACAAAACAACCCTTTCTCTTCTGGCAGTTTGTCGGCATTTAGTTGTAAAGCTGGAAACACTTTGGTGAATTTAAATTATTAACACAACCGATAACAATAGTGAGTTTTATTTAGATTTGAAATATTTAAATGATTTAAATTGTTTTTGGGAAGTCTTTGGTACACTTAACAATTCCTTCTTAACCTTCCGTGTTCATCGAAATTCCGCTCTTCAACCAGGTGATCTTCTCGGTCAAGTGATTAAATGAACATATTTCGTTATTTACATACCATCTTTGGTTGTATTCTAGAAGGTATTTCTACAACAAAATCGCTTTATATATCCTGTCCCGCTATTCACCTTGATTTATACATACATAAATCGATGGATATCCGTTACATTATACATCAGGTAGACTTCTTTGAATAGAAAGGATTGCTGATCAATGTCCAGTAAGTAATCCTGTTGGTGTCCAAAGATTAGGTTAGGTTATTGTGGAAGTCGGCCATTTGACCGACTCACTTGTGCCGTTGTCATACCCTGAAACGGATCCTGCGAAAAAGAAAACCAACCTATGGGACATTACATGTCCGTGATTGACATGATATTAAACCAGCCAGTGGCAAAAGACCTTCGCTCATCATAGAGAGGCCAGAGAGGTCATTCTTGATGTTAAGCAGAGTGTCAGTGATGGCCATCTGGTCTGAGCAGACCCATATAGTTCATGCTGAATAAAGGCTTTACAGCATTTACACCAACTAATGAGTCAGTATCCCTTATGTGAAGGCGGGAACCAGTTTTTGTTAGTTCGTCCGCTTTTCTATTTCCGGGAATATTAGAGTGACCCGGTACCCAGAGTAGTTCCAGGCATGAGTGGTTTGCCATCTCGTCAAGAGACATTCGACAGTCTGGATGCCGTGTAGACACCAGGAGGCAAATTCTGGTATTCGATATCGATCGAAACCTTTATATAATTTAAAAAAAAATTATTAGAAATTTCGTTTGCTTTCGAATGCCAGAATTTGGACGCAGATAAGGATTTTATAGCAGGTTTACTGTCAGTACAAATTCGAATATTTCCATTGCATATCCTATAGTACCTCATCCAGTTAACCGCTCTTTTTATGGCTGAGTTTTTAGCCTGTAAGACGCTACAGTAGTTGTCTAGCCTAAAACACATCGCCTTATTTAAGCGGGGGATAAAGAAACCACCACCCACGCCTATAGAGGCCTTAGATCCATCAGTATAGATGTCAGGTGTTGCACCCTCTGAGAATCTATTGTCCGGAAAGAGGCGTGGAGAGCAGTAATCGATATTCTCGGGGATGTAAGTCGTATTCCTCAGGATAGAAGCATGACCATATCGGTTTGGCTTCCATATACCGGCAGCATGAAGTCTAACTGTCGAGTTTAAGGCCAATTGCCTGGCCATCAGATTGGCGGGCAACAAGGGCATAAGTGTAAACAATGCCTGTGATGGCGTGCTTCGTGATCATTAGTGCAAAAGCTCGCATTATTCCATCAGTATGATTGCAATAGGTAGATTTTTCCAAAGCTTTCACCAGACAAGTGCCCCATACATCAGAATAGGCTTATCGAAGATCCATTTCGCAGTCTTGGGATTAATTTCCCAGTTCTTGCCAATGACCTTCCTACATGCGTACATCGCGATAGATGTCTTAGAGACTCTCGCAACTAGTGTCAAAATATCGATAACAATTTTCGAGATTTCCCTCGTATTCAAATATTAAGTACAAGTCAGTAAAGTGACAACTCCGAATCATTCATTCGGTTTAGTTTAATTAAAGAATCTAAACAGTAAAAATCTAACCTCTATCTAAAGGTTCTCTATCTTTGATCTTAACTCCCGATAGTATTTTTCGTTTTACTGGAATCCTAACTTTCCGACATCCTATTAGGACGACTTTGCAATTATTCATACCGCCATTTAATCATCTTCATAAGAAGTCACTGGAAAAAATGAAAGATTGACACTTTCCGTTAGGAATTACTCTTTGAACTAATACTTTGGCATCTGTCTTTTCTTTCATTGTCTATTTTAATAGCTTCGGCGACTGTTAGCTTCGGCGATTTTGGACGTTCTTTTCTTTCTTTGCCAAACCTTTAATAATAACTTCGGAGACTTTCTTTAAAGTTTTACAAAGTTTTTCTGCTTAGACAAATACTTTCCCATAAGACTTACTTTCTGAATCGAAGCATCTCCTTATTATCAACTTATTCCTCGAAAGCATAAACTTCTCTAATCTCATTTAAAAGATTTGGCCAAAAACGAAAAGAAGCTCTCTATTGGGGACTTCGGAATCTTCTTCGGGTTTAGACTTCTTTCTTCTGCTTTTGTATAATCTGCAGCATCTCCTTTTCATTCTCCCGCCATTTGAAAACTCTAAATTGTATTGAACAACTCGGCTGCCACAGAATAGTTTTGCGCCATACTCTTTACTGCATTTCTCTCGAAATTCCAAACTTACTTATTCATCTTCAGCTGTGGAAAAAAATTAACCAAAAAGAGAAGAAAGAGAAGATTGGACCAGAAAGAGAAGATGATACCCATGATAACGAAGTCTAAACACTTGTGTTCATCTTTTGCTTCAGTTGAGAGTGTTACGATTAGTAATGGATATAGAGGGTCTTCGGAGTTTTTAGCAGCAATCATATCTCTACTGGTTACTTCGGTAAATTCTTCTGATTCAATCTTATTATTTCTGCTAATCTACAGCATGTTCTTTTCCCCTCTCTTCGCCATTTGAAAACGCTAAATTGCATTGAGCGACTCGCTGTCATAGAATGTTTTTTTGTCATAATCTTCACTGTACTTTTCTCTCTCGAGAGTCCAAACTTGAAGAGAAGAGATTCATGATGGCAAAGCTAAAATATCTATGTTCATCCTTTGTTTCAGAAGAAGAAAGTGTTTCGTGGTAGAGGGATTCTCGAAATCGTTGGTGATTATTATATCTCCAATGTTAACTTCAAACTCTTCTTCTTCTGGTTTTAAGATATATTAAACGTTTCTTCGCTTTTTTTTAAAAAATCTGAGTTTGTGTTTCTCCATTTAAAGAGTTTGAACTCCATTTATCGACTCGGATCCATGGGATTCGTCTGGAATTCTCGTTCTTCCTCAAATTGATGCAATAAGTGACAATTTAATACTTATATTAAAACAGGATGATACAAGATCAATTAAAGCTTGCAGAGCTTTTTACCATTAATTATCTTTTTCAAACGTCCATGTTCGTCCACCCCAGGGAGACTGTAAAGAAAGCTCCTCGAACACTTTTAACAGTTGCATGTAATGTAGCTTTCAAAGTTTGAGTCAAACGATTTTAAATTCCTGAACAAAATTAATAAATTTATTAAAAAATAATTTACTTCTTAATTTGGGACTAAATCCAAAAATATTCCACATAACCACAATCTTAATAGACTGCACACTTACGCACTTGATTTTTAATTACAATTCAATGAGGCATCATGGTAATATAAACTAACAGAACATAACCTTGAAATTAAATATCCATCCAACAATATTATCAACTTCTATTTCCAGCTTATGACCACTACATGTTCCTCCTTTATATTAACGACAATCACATATACAAATGTGATATTTGTGGTTAACCGATAAACAATTGTTACTACGTGTGTTTGTGCAACGTGCAACAGCAATCCCTTTTGCTACTCCTATCACTTGCTATTAAAGCATCAGCATCATCATCATCATCGTAGTCGTCATCTTACCTCTTCTATGTGCAAACTATATGGAAGTATGTTGTAACATGGTAACACAGCAGGTAATAAGTTCGTTTGTATTCACATCACGATAGTGGAGTGGATTTTTAATACTCACTTACATACATATGCACATGTATTGTAGCTTATAGTAATCGCGTGTTCCATACACCGCCCACTATATGAGTGTTAAACAACCTACTTGTACTTGAAACAAGTACAAAGAGAGAAAAAAAAAAAACGCAAAAGGAAGGAAAAAAACCCACAACATATTCCAACCACCACAACTTGTCACTTGTACTCAAGTGACAACGATGTTATTTGCATATCGAGTCCATAGTCAGAGCTCATATTCCTTGCTATATGTATGTATGTATGTATGTTGCAAGTCTATATTGGTTGCAATGGGAGTGAATGTGTCTGATTGTTTTTATATGTGTGATTTAATATCTGATCTGATATTGGTTTTTGCTTAAGTTGGGTTTTGGTTGTCTGGTTGGCTAGAGGTTTACAACAATAATAAACAAAAATATCCTTCACAGTGTAACAACAACAACAACAACACCAGCCTAGTAAAAATAACCACATTGATAAGTGTGGGTTACAAACAATTTGACTTTTGTACAGGTACGGAGCAAAGAATTTTGTTTGTAATCTCTGGAAATTAGTTAATTATGTGAGCTTTTGACTTGTGGAACATGTAAAGAGGGAGATGAGACTGAATCTTCAATTCTCAAATAGAAACTCAGTATTACACACATATATTCTAAAACAAACCACGACCCTGCAAAATAATCAAGTAGCTATTTCTTTTTCTATAACCTCCCTTGCCCACTGACATGCCTTTACCTTAGCCATTGATGCGCCATTGGTAAAGCCTTCGATGATAGTTGTTGTAACAAAAAAAAACCTATTTTTATAAGCAGTTTTTTCCAATTTCATTTAATCACCCACCTGCTGCAACAACACAAAGAATAACAGCTTCTGCAAAAAAACACAAAGCGCAGCAATACTTCTGTGTGTTGCATGTTGTTATATGATGCGTGTGCATATTGCAAGAAAAGAGTTGGCTGGGAAGGAAAACGTCAGACGACAAAAAAAAAAAAAAAACGAATTACTTGTGCGTGTATTTATGCATATTTAATGCTGCATCATCATCATCAACAACAACATAATTGTAGCCATCGCTACAACCTCATCCTTCCTCATCATCAGCAGCAAGAGCAACAATAATAACCAGCAGCAGCAGTTGCTAAAAAAAAATAGTTGCAACATGAATATGCATATGTTGAATTCCTGCCTCCACATGGTGCGTGGTACTTCATACGTATTAATGTCTGTAAATATGTCTATATTGGTGTCTATGTGTGTACGTCTGTCTGTCTGTCTGTGTTCGTTTTGTCGTTGAAGAAGACCAATGTGGCAATATTCTTGTAGTTATACGCACTATGTACTCGTGTGCAACACAACATATGCATCTCTTAGTACGTAGTACAAGAAAACCCATAAATATGTCGAATGTAAAGATCCACGCATTGCGGAAAAATAAAATCGATCGTTTTTAATGACACCTTATCAAAAGAAGCCAATCTTATGTCTATAATTTTGTTTGTTTTGCTTATATTTTTTTTCTCTGTTGCATTTACGTTGGTTCTTAATGTTTTGTTGTTGTTGTTGTTGTTGTTGTTGTTTTTGTTTCTTTAGCAAATTTTGAGCGTAGTTTGTAATATGAGCGTATTCATATGAGGCTGTTTTCAGTTTATGCGTGAAACAGAGGTTTTTTCCCGAAAGGTGATATTTCATAGGAGTTTTAACTAACTAACTAACTAACTAACTAACTAACTAACTACTACTAACTAACTAACTAACTAACTAACTACTAACTAACTAACTAACTAACTAACTAACTACTAACTAACTAACTAACTAACTAACTAACTAACTAACTAACTAACTAACTAACTACTAACTAACTAACTAACCTAACTAACTAACTAACTAACTAACTACTAACTAACTAACTAACTAACTAACTAACTAACTAACTAACTAACTAACTAACTAACTAACTAACTAACTAACTAACTAACTAACTAACTAACTACTAACTAACTAACGAACTACTAACTAACTAACTAACTAACTAACTAACTAACTAACTAACTAACTAACTAACTAACTACTAACTAACTAACTAACTAACTAACTAACTAATAACTAACTAACTAACTAACTAACTAACTAACTAACTAACTAACTAACTAACTAACTAACTAACTAACTAACTACTAACTAACTAACTAACTAACTAACTAACTAACTAACTAACTAACTAACTAACTAACTAACTAACTAACTAACTACTAACTAACTAACTAACTAACTAACTAACTAACTACTAACTAACTAACTACTACTAACTAACTAACTAACTAACTAACTAACTAACTAACTAACTAACTAACTACTAACTAACTAACTAACTAACTAACTAACTAACTAACTAACTAACTAACTAACTAACTAACTAACTAACTAACTAACTAACTAACTAACTAACTACTAACTAACTAACTAACTAACTAACTAACTAACTAACTACTAACTAACTACTAACTAACTAACTAACTAACTAACTAACTAACTAACTAACTAACTAACTAACTAACTAACTAACTAACTAACTAACTAACTAACTAACTAACTAACTAACTAACTAACTAACTAACTAACTAACTAACTAACTAACTAACTAACTAACTAACTAACTAACTAACTACTAACTAACTAACTAACTAACTAACTAACTAACTAACTAACTAACTAACTAACTAACTAACTAACTAACTAACTAACTAACTAACTAACTAACTAACTAACTAACACTAACTAACTAACTAACTAACTAACTAACTAACTACTAACTAACTAACTAACTAACTAACTACTAACTAACTAACTAACTAACTACTAACTAACTAACTAACTAACTAACTAACTAACTAACTAACTAACTAACTAACTAACTAACTAACTAACTAACTAACTAACTAACTAACTAACTAACTAACTAACTAACTACTAACTAACTAACTAACTAACTAACTAACTAACTAACTAACTAACTAACTAACTAACTAACTAACTAACTAACTAACTAACTAACTAACTAACTAACTAACTAACTAACTAACTAACTAACTAACTAACTAACTAACTAACTAACTAACTAACTAACTAACTAACTAACTAACTAACTAACTAACTAACTAACTAACTAACTAACTAACTAACTAACTAACTAACTAACTAACTAACTAACTAACTAACTAACTAACTAACTAACTAACTAACTAACTAACTAACTAACTAACTAACTAACTAACTAACTAACTAACTAACTAACTACTAACTAACTACTAAACTAACTAACTAACTAACTAACTAACTAACTACTAACTAACTAACTAACTAACTAACTAACTAACTAACTAACTAACTAACTAACTAACTAACTAACTAACTAACTAACTAACTAACTAACTAACTAACTACTAACTAACTACTAACTAACTACTAACTAACTAACTAACTAACTAACTAACTAACTAACTACTACTAACTAACTAACTAACTAACTACTAACTAACTAACTAACTAACTAACTACTACTAACTACTAACTAACTAACTAACTACTAACTAACTACTAACTAACTAACTAACTAACTAACTAACTAACTAACTACTAACTACTAACTAACTAACTAACTAACTACTAACTAACTAACTAACTAACTAACTACTACTAACTAACTAACTAACTACTAACTAACTAACTAACTAACTCCTAACTAACTAACTAACTAACTAACTAACTAACTAACTAACTAACTAACTAACTAACTAACTAACTAACTAACTAACTAACTAACTAACTAACTAACTAACTAACTAACTAACTAACTAACTAACTAACTAACTAACTAACTAATTAATTAACTAACTAACTCACTGTTTTTTGGTCTTTTCTCAATTTAGTGAAATTTTAGGTGCTGACTTAAGGCTTTAAATGATAAAAGTTTGTTATTCCGTTCGTAATTTTCACAATATTTTTCCAATTCTGTTCAGTACATATATTCTGGATTTTTATAGATATCGGAGTCGATTAAGTCATGTCCGTCTGTTTATTTGTCTCTCTGTCTGTGTGCCTGTTGAAATCAATTTTCAGAAGATACCAGATATCTTCGGGATCCAAACCTTCAATAATTCTGTCAGATATACGTTCTGAAGATACGTTCCTAAATAACGGAGATATAAGCAAAACTCCAAGACAACCTCTGAAAATTTCATGAAATAAAAAACATTTTTGCATGCTTTAAAAGAAAAGCAACAACAATATTGCTTATTGGAAAAAACGTATGTTTGGATGTGTATTGGTTTTATTGCTTTGTGTATTTTTTTGGGGGGTTTTGTTTCGTTTTACATTAATTTGTTGTTTGTTTTTGTGTTGTTATTTAAAGTAATGGTAAAGTCGGTAAAAATGATATAGATAGTTTTTAACATTAATCATTTTTAAAACACACTGAAGGGTGAAGGGCATATACTTAAGATTCTGCAAAGATGAATACAGATTTCTTACTTGTGATCGCAGATTCCATATATTTTCACCATTGTTTTGTTATGTAACGATCTACCGTTTTTAATACAAAAATGTACTGTAGTTCTTCTGAGTGATCACATATTTTAGCTATTTACTCAATTATAATTTAGATCTTATTGATTTAAAAATCTAAACAGATTTTAGCTAGAAAATTTACTTTTTTTCCGGAAAATTAAAAAAACACTCTTTTTGTAACATCCCTTAAATTGGTTGCATGTTTCTGTTTTTAAACACGGTAATATAATATTAAATAACAACAACAATTACAACATACACAAATACATCCATATGTATGGTTGCAAATAAAATTCTTTAAAAAATATAATCATTGGCGTTGGTTGTTAAAGAAACATTTTAAATTATTTTAATATTTTTTTTATTTATTTTAATTTCTTTAATTCTCTTTATTATCATTTTAAATCTTTTTCATGTGACATTAAATATTTTTCTAAAATATAGCAACTCCCAACAATTATTTTCACCCTTCATAAATTTTTCCAAACAAGGCGCCATAGGTCCAAACTATTCGTTTTTTTTCGCAGTTAGGAGTTTGTTTGAGTGCCCACTAAATTTTAAAACAAAATCTTATTGTCCTTAACCAAAAAAAAATAAAAAATATAAGAAAAAAACCTCATCCGTTGCAGTGGTAGTTACATAAAAGTTAAATAGACTAAATGAGCAAACATTTAAATCCGTTGAAAAAAAGCATAAAAGAATGTCTACTATTTAGTCTGTGGTTCAGTGGATTTTTTATTTGCGTTTTAACACCCTACTGTGAAATTTTAAATAATTTAGTTTAACAAATCTAAAGTTTCTTAAAATTTAAAAGCCTTTAGCTTTCCATTTAATGAATCCTATTTTACTGTCCTCCTAATTTCGACCAATACTTACATATTTTATTGGTTGCCTCACTTGTACTCTTTAATTCCTTATATAGAGTAACTAAGGTCCGCTTTTTGATTTTTTTTTGTAATCATGACTCCTTTCCATTCGTTTTTTTTTCTCAGTTTTCCCCAGCCGTTCATTTTATTTCCAAATCTTGTTAATGTTGCCAAAAATATTTGTGTAATTGTATTTAGTGTTTTATTTGTTTCAGATTTTTTTCTTTAGTTTTATTTTCACAAACTGCTTTATATATACAAACCACCGACTTCATGAATTTAAATGAGCTAAAAGTTTCAATTCGTTATTTTAATTTTCGTTTCGTTTTTTTTCTCTGTGTTACTGTCCAGTCAACAAAAGTTTCATTGTTTTAATTTAAAAGTTGGACAAAAAATCGCTATAGAAAAATTAAAATGATAAAAATCTAATTACAATAAATGTAACAAATGTTAAGTAATTCTAAAATGATGTAATCCACTGATTTGTTGTTTAGATTGTAACTTAATATGAGAAAGAATTAAGTTACTGTTACTATTGTTTAAACTCTAAAGTGAAATATAGTGTTGACTGAAATACCTTGATCTATGGGCCAGATTATATACAGAATAAACTGTAGACTGATCTGTAGACTAGACTATGGAATGATCCATAGACCAGACTATAAACTGACTTATAGACCAGACTATAGACTGATGTATAGAATAGACTATCTATAAACTAGTCTATAGTCTGATTTATAAACCAGACTATAAACTAAACTAGACCAGACTATAGACTGATCTATAGACCAGACTATAGACTGATTTATAGACTAGACAGTAGACTGATCTATAGACTAGACAATAGACTGATCTATAGACCACACTATATACTGGTCAATAGACCAGGCTATGCACTGATCTATAGACCAGACTATACATTGATCTATAGACCAGACTATATACTGATCTATAGACCGGACGATAGACTGATCTATAGACCAGACGATAGACTGGCCTACAGGCTAGACGATAGACTGCTCTATAGACCAGACATTAGACTGATCTATAAACCAGACTATAGACTGATCTATAGACCAGACATAAGACTGATCTATAAACCAGACAATAGACTGATCTATAGACCAGACAATAGACTGATCTACAGATCAGACTACAGACTGATCTATAGACCAGACTATATACTGATCTATAGACCAGACTATACACTGATCTATAAAGCAGACTATTTACTGTTCTATAAAGCAGACTATAAGCTGATCTATAGACCAGATGATGGACTGATCTATAGACCAGACTCTAGACTGATCTATAGACCAGACTCTAGACTGATCTATAGCCAGACTCTAGACTGATCTATAGACCAGACTCTAGACTGATCTATAGACCAGACTATAGACTGATCTATAGACCAGACTATAGACTGATCTATAGACCAGACTATAGACTGATCTATAAACCAGACTATAGACTGATCTATAGACCAGACTATAGACTGATCTATAGACTGATCTATAGACCAGACTATAGACTGATCTATAGACCAGACTATAGACTGATCTATAGACCAGACTATAGACCATACTATAGACTGTTATATATACCAGACTATATACTATTCTATAGACCAGACAATAGACTGATCTATAGACCAGACAATAGACTGATCTATAGACCAGACAATAGTCTGATCTATAGACCAGACATTAGACTGATCTATAGACCAGACAATAGACTGATCTATAGACCAGACAATAGACTGATCTATAGACCAGACAATAGACTGATCTATAGACCAGACAATAGACTGATCTATAGACCAGACAATAGACTGATCTATAGACCAGACAATAGACTGATCTATAGACCAGACTATAGACTGGTCTATAGACCAGACTATAGACTGGTCTATAGACCAGACTATATACTGCTCTACAGTCCAGACTATACACTGAACTATAGAACAGACTATAAGCTGATCTGTAGACCAGATGATGGACTGATCTGTAGACCAGACGATGGACTGATCTATAGATCAGACGATAGACTGATCTATAGACCAGACGATAGACTGCTCTATAGACCAGACTATAGACCGATCTATAGACCAGACTATAGACCGATCTGTAGCCAGATGATAGACTGATCTATAGACTAGACGATAGACTGATCTATATACCTGTAAAAGTTCACTTTAGACTGATCTCTAGACCAGACTATAGACTGATCTATAGACCAGACTATACAAATTCATCTAATGTCCAGAGTATAACCTTTCAACTCTATTCAATTTTAAGCTAATAGGATCCTTAACATTAACTACTTTCATAAATCTCTTTTTCTCTTTCTCTCACTGGTCATTATTTAACTTTTTATTATGCCCCTTCAATTAGTCCTTAATACCTTCAATTTTTTAAATTTATTTACTAAATTTAAATATCTCAATTTATTACGACAAATAACATTTCTAATAATAAATGAATATAACCACAACCAAACATTTATTCATAAATTAATGAAAATTGTTTATTAAATGTTGTACAAAACATCAAATGACATGCGAACAGATTTGTTATAATTAACACCGCCAGAGTGGTGTCATCATCAACTTAAAAATAATATTATTCTTTACATGCACAGACAAATAATAGGACAGACACACGGAGGAAGACATACGACATAGGACATGGGCAGTTTGTGTATGTATGAACATCAGCAAAATTTATCTATCTAATGATTATGTTCAAAATCATTATAATAATTAATATTAAGTATGTGAACTTAATGGTCATGAAGGTAAATTTAATGTACTAAACTGCAGGTACATACTTATAGAGATACAGATAAACGAGGGTGGTGTTAAAAGTGTAAATACATAAGTGAACTTTTACAGAGTTTTTTTTTTTTTGTAAGTGGAATATCTTAAACATAGATAAGATTTCGTACTGATCTAAGTATTCAACTTTAGAGTGATCTGAAGATCTGACTTTGGGCTGATATAAAGATTAGACAATATCAATATATTAGAATACAGACTGATCAGTAGCTTGTTCTATAGGCTGATCTGTAGTTCTTTCTATAGGCTGATCTGTTGACCGGACTATAAACTGATCTATAGACCGGACAATGGACAGATCTATTGAACAGACTATGCTGAAATGAAAATAAATCTAAGCACGACTGACTGATTTATAAATCAAACTTCAGATTGATCGAGAATCCAGGCTATAGCATGATCGGTACCCATACTATAGGCTGATCTATAAACCAGACTATTAGCTGAGTTATATATACCCCGGTCTGCAGACTCTTACGTTTTTGTCTTTATCCCTTTGTCAAATAATACCTAATGGCGATCGTTTCTGAAAGATATTACAATCAAATTTTTCTATTTTCTACCGTTAATTAAAAACTGAATATCTGATGTTTTCAGAACTGAACAACGTAACCCTCGTTGAGTTTAAACATGAAAATTATTTAACATTTCGATAAACAACAGAAATAGAAAACCACCCATTCGCAAACAGCAACATCGTCATCATAATAATACTCATCATTTGCACTACCACCACCAACCAACCACCTAACGAGTTTGTTGCTGCAGCATTTTGATGTTGTTGTCACGTCGTCATACAGACTGCAACTATCAGCAATATAAATAAATGTTGCAAGTACAAAAAAAACACCGAAGATAGAAATTATTAAAAAAAAATATTGCTGACTCTTTAAATCAACAACCAGCAACATTAGTTTGCAAGTATAGCCACCAACAATATGTATTTATGTTTCTATATGCAGCAATTATAAAACTTATTATGTTGCCTTGTAACTCCTCTCTGTCTTTGCTTTTTTTCTTTCAATTTAATTGGCGATTGTCGAAGAGTCGCAACCAACTAAAGATATTTTTATAAATTATATTTTTTTTGTAGCATATTCCAAGTTAAAATTAATTTAATTGCTTAACATGTCATAATGATACTTGTACGTACAAAAAGCAACGACTACAGGCACCAAAAGTGCTAAAGACATTGCCACATAGGAGACGGTCTATTTAGTGTTGAGTCGGTGGCGCTGGCGGTGTTGCTGCAACACTTGCTAATATATACTCAAAACGTATGTTGGGTTTTACTGTTTAAATTTTTCATGATTTCGTATTCGTTTGCATTTTATTTTTTTTTTGTAATTTTTAAAATTATTATTACTTATTGAATCGAGTATGAGTCATTATCATTTCCCCATCATAGTTTTAATCATTGCATGCATGTTTGTTGATTTTTGTCTAGATTGGATATTGTGCACCTACAAAAATTAGTCTAGACCAGAGGTGGGTATAATGAATTTAGTTGAGCAGACAAAACGTATAGATAAACCTATAGACCAGACTGAAGACTGATATATAAACAAGTCTAATTAGTAGATAAAAATGTATAGAATAGGACTTAATATTTTAAACTATAGAGCAGAATATGAGCTGATCTATGAACTTAGAGTATATACTAATCCAAAAATATGGACTGATCTATAAATCTATATTAACAGATTTATAGATTAGACTATAAATCAGACTATTGAACGAATATAAACTGAATAAAAGTCCGACTATAAAATTATCTTTTGATTGACCTGATCGAAGATTGATATATACACCCAATTGTAAACTGATCTCTCGACCACACTATAGAATGCTATACAGTTCAGTTGCAATTAGATCTTGACTTATAGATCAGTATTTATAGACCAGAGAATAATCTTATTTATATCGCAGTCTAAAGACTGATCTATATACTAGACCATCGACTTATCCATAGACCAGACAATAGACTGATCTATAGACAACACAGTATACTGACCTATAGACCAGAAAATATACTGATCTACATACCAGACAAAACACTGATCAATATACCACACAGTAGACTGTCATATAGGCCAGATCATATACTGATCTACCTACCAGACAAAAATCTCATATAATTTAGACCAGATAATAGACTGGACTCTAGGCTGATATTTAGACCAGACAATAGACTGATCTATAGGCCAGGCTATAGACTGATCTATAGAATAGACTATAGACTAAACTATTGAATCATCTATAGACCAGCCTATAAACTGATCTATAGACCAGCCTATAGACTGATCTATAGACCAGCCTATAGACTGATCTATAGACCACCCTATAGACTGATCTATAGACTGATCTATAGACCAGCCTATAGACTGATCTATAGACCACCCTATAGACTGATCTATAGACTGATCTATAGACCAGCCTATAGACTGATCTATAGACTAGAAAACGGACTTATCTAGAGACCAGACAATAGACTGTCCTATGGACCAGACAATAGACTGATCTATAGACCAGAAAATATACTAAACAACAGTCCAGACAATAGACTGATCTAGAGACCAGACAATAGACTGATCTATAGACCAGATTAAAGACTTTGCTATATACCAGACTATAGACCAAACAATAACTGATCAGCAGATCAGACAATAGACTGATCAACAGACCAGACAATAGACTAATCTAAATCAGACCAGATTAAAGACTTTGCTATATACCAGACTATAGACTGTAAATTGATCTTTACTTTTAGATCATTATATAGATTGATGATGTATCGAACAATAGACTATTCTATAGACCAGACTATTGAATGATCTAAAGACCAAACTATTAAATGACCTAAGACCAAACTATAAACTGATCTATCACCAGACTATATAATGATCTACAGATCGGACTATAAACTGATCTACAGACTAAAATATAAACTGAATGATAGACCACACAACGAACTGATCTATAGAAAGACTGCAGACTGATCTTTAGAAAAGATCTATAGACCAGTCTATGACATATAGACCAGGAGACTATATACTGATTTATAGACCAGACTATAGAGTAATCTGTAGGCAACAGACTATTATGCAAGGCAAACTATAAATTAATCTATATAAAAGGAATATCATGAATATTCAAAAATTGCTCCCTCTCCCCAAATGATTTCTCACCTCTGCTAGAACAGCGAAACAAATATACATAAATATATCATAGACACAAGTATAAAATACATTCGATGATTGCAAGTGGATAAATTTATTACAAATTAGTTTTGGCAATCGATTGTGACATTGATTAAGTATTTTATGGCAAAATACAATTATCATCATTATTTCAGAATAGATTTGTTGTGCGATGTTCACGTTTTGAAAGTGTTAATTACAAATATGAAATATACATTATTGAAACAACTTTTATATAGCATGTTCAATTAAATATTTTTAATATTGGTTCATTATCATTGTAAAAACACATATGAATGAATCATTTAATAATTAGATATAACATAATGTTTAAAGTTAACATTATGGTATAAAAAGAAAAACTAAAAGATTGAAATCTTTATATGACAGCTCCCCCCTTTAAAATGAGAATTTAAGCCAAATTTTTTTTATTTGTTATTTATCTTATAAAAATGTTTGCCAAACTATTTTTATTTAAATAATTTTCTTATTTAACCATACATTTTAAACTAGCCAATTCTTGTTTTATTTCTCTTTAGCTTTTTTTTCTTAACTTTTCAATGTCTCTGTAACAATTGCATATTGGTTGTTGCTGCACAATATCCTTACTCTTTTTAGTTGTTATAGTTTGAATATTAAAATCAAATAACAAAAAATGGTCGGACTTCCGCCGCCAATATCCTGCCTGTCATGTTCATATAGATTTTTTGTTCCATTTGTTTTGAATGCTATAAAAAAGGGAAACGAAGATAATGTATAAAAAATCAACATTTTTTTATTAGTTAAGTGGGCCGGGTTTAACATGCAATATTATTATCATTTTTGTTGTCTTTTTGATCCGTGTTTTTTCTACGAAGTGCTAACTTTGGCAATGAAATTTTTATTGTATTTTTTCCAAATTGTAGTAGTGAAAATGTATATTTTTTTGCCCGAAAATTATTAAAATAGTTTGTTTCTTTTAAGAGATTTTTATGATAATTGTTCTGATAAGTAGTTTTATTTGTATTTAAATTGTATTAAAGGATAATTTAAGAAAGTGTAATGTTATAAGATGTGAATTGGATTTCAGAGATACAAGTTAATGTTAAATCACATATTTAAATAATACTTCACTTCTAGTTCAGTTCTAGTTCAGTTCTAGTCAGTTCTAGTCAGTTCTAGTTCAGTTCTAGTTCAGTTCTAGTTCAGTTCTAGTTCAGTTTCTAGTTCAGTTCTAGTTCAGTTCTAGTTCAGTTTCTAACTTCAGTTCTAGTTCAGTCTAGTCAGTTCTAGTTCAGTTCTAGTTCAGTTCTAGTTCAGTTTAGTAGTTCTAGTTCAGTAGTTCTAGTTCAGTTCTAGTTCAGTTCTAGTTCAGTTCTAGTTCAGTTCTAGTTCAGTTCTAGTTCAGTTCTAGTTCAGTTCTAGTTCAGTTCTAGTTCAGTTCTAGTTCAGTTCTAGTTCAGTTCTAGTTCAGTTCTAGTTCAGTTCTAGTTCAGTTCTAGTTCAGTTCTAGTTCAGTTCTAGTTCAGTTCTAGTTCAGTTCTAGTTCAGTTCTAGTTCAGTTCTAGTTCAGTTCTAGTTCAGTTCTAGTTCAGTTCTAGTTCAGTTCTAGTTCAGTTCTAGTTCTTCTAGTTCAGTTCTAGTTCAGTTCTAGTTCAGTTCTAGTTCAGTTCTAGTTCAGTTCTAGTTCAGTTCTAGTTCAGTTCTAGTTCAGTTCTAGTTCAGTTCTAGTTCAGTTCTAGTTCAGTTCTAGTTCAGTTCTAGTTCAGTTCTAGTTCAGTTCTAGTTCAGTTCTAGTTCAGTTCTAGTTCAGTTCTAGTTCAGTTCTAGTTCAGTTCTAGTTCAGTTCTAGTTCAGTTCTAGTTCAGTTCTAGTTCAGTTAGTTTCTAGTTCAGTTCTAGTTCAGTTCTACTTCAGTTCTAGTTCAGTTCTAGTTCAGTTCTAGTTCAGTTCTAGTTCAGTTCTAGTTCAGTTCTAGTTCAGTTCTAGTTCAGTTCTAGTTCAGTTCTAGTTCAGTTCTAGTTCAGTTCTAGTTCAGTTCTAGTTCAGTTCTAGTTCAGTTCTAGTTCAGTTCTAGTTCAGTTCTAGTTCAGTTCTAGTTCAGTTCTAGTTCAGTTCTAGTTCAGTTCTAGTTCAGTTCTAGTTCAGTTCTAGTTCAGTTCTACTTCAGTTCTAGTTCAATTCTAGTTCAGTTCTAGTTCAGTTCTAGTTCAGTTCTAGTTCAGTTCTAGTCAGTTAGTTCAGTTCTAGTTCAGTTCTAGTTCAGTTCTAGTTCAGTTCTAGTTCAGTTCTAGTTCAGTTCTAGTTCAGTTCTAGTTCAGTTCTAGTTCAGTTCTAGTTCAGTTCTAGTTCAGTTCTAGTTCAGTTCTAGTTCAGTTCTAGTTCAGTTCTAGTTCAGTTCTAGTTCAGTTCTAGTTCAGTTCTAGTTCAGTTCTAGTTCAGTTCTAGTTCAGTTCTAGTTCAGTTCTAGTTCAGTTCTAGTTCAGTTCTAGTTCAGTTCTAGTTCAGTTCTAGTTCAGTTCTAGTTCAGTTCTAGTTCAGTTCTAGTTCAGTTCTAGTTCTGTTCTAGTTCAGTTCTAGTTCAGTTCTAGTTCAGTTCTAGTTCTGTTCTAGTTCAGTTCTAGTTCAGTTCTAGTTCAGTTCTAGTTCTGTTCTGGTTCAGTTCTGGTTCAGTTCTGGTTCAGTTCTAGTTCAGTTCTAGTTCAGTTCTAGTTCAGTTCTGGTTCAGTTCTGGTTCAGTTCTGGTTCAGTTCTAGTTCAGTTCTAGTTCATGATCGTTCCATTTTTTGTCGCATTTTTTGCATTTATTTCTCTTAAGTATACAGAGATTTCCTATGGGCATCATTCCCTGCATTTATGTTGCTCTTACAATTGTTGTTGCTGTTGTTCTTGTTGAAAGATATATTGGTATAGTTAAAGAAACAAATTGTTTATGTTGTTGTCTTTTCTTTTATTTGTTGGTGTTATTATTGCTAGAATTGTCGTCGTTATTGTTGTTCTTTGTCCTATTGCTATTGTTGTTGCTGCTACTTGGCAGGCATAAAATGATTCTCTGTTGCACGGCATATACATATGAATATTTGCTGTCGTTGTAGATGTGTGTTTTGTAACAAATTTTATCCAACGCCAAGAAGTAAATATTCATAGTATTTGTGTTTTAGTTGTTGTTAACTTAGCAGTATGTGTGTTCCCAGCAGTTTTACAAGGATACACGGTATACCTTCGCGAGACAATTTTTTCGAAATGTCTAAATTTTGATAGACACTTTTGAGCCCCCAGTAAGTAACGGTAAAGTTTTTCTGAGGTAGAAAATGCCTTCTATAGGAAAACTTTTTTCGTATAGAAAATGTCTTCCTTAGAAAGATTGTTTTCACATTGAATATTCAGGACAGTTTTCCCAAACTGCAGGTTTGTATTCCTGGAGAATGAGCAAGAGTTTTTCCTTCTTTTTCGGTAGTGTTATTCTTACTCTATACAAACTTCCGTTTACCATAATAAATTTGCTAACCACGTAGTGACGTGCTGCAGTGCAGCATATTTTCCTCAACTTAATACAACATTTTTTACGGAATCGTTTGTAGTGTGAGTCTATGAGTTGGGAAAAATTTCTCACATATTTTTTCACTTATACTGGAGTCCTTTTTGTTATGCCGCTTCTCTGGTTGCTATTCTTCTTTATTGTATTGCTGCCTTTGGTGTCATCTCGTATGGTAGCAGTATATTAGACATGGTCCACCATCGCCGCCACCAAAAGTTGGTTATGCGGTCGTTGAGTTTATAACCAATGATACACCGGAGTAAAACTACAAAGAAAAAAAATTAGAGTAATGAAGGAAAAGGAGTGAGCAAAAGATTTTTGAAACTATAACGACACACCAAAGGGTCCTTGTTGTTGGTGCAACGAAAGTCAACATTTGAAATATTCACTTAAAATTTAGTATATTTTTTTCTGTTACTTAACTTCACACAGAAAAAAGAGTACTTTAGCACAAAGTTCCACTGAAGTCCATATAGAATATTGTTTCAGAGTTTTCTATTTTTTGCGTTTAACCACAATTGAGTTTAGTGTAGTTCTAGTACAAGACATCCTTTTTGATAGTATTTTTTCTTCATGATATGGTACCACGTAAGGATAAACCAGAAAAAAGTAACTACCAAAGGAGTGAAGCTAAAAAAATACTAGAGTCCGTTATATGTTGACTACCAGTATCAGCCTGATGATGGCCTCCCAAATGGCATATTGCGGCTGACTTTAACAATATTTGACATTTTTTTCATTCACCAAGTAGAAAGTTTTGCTAAAAGAAAGGAAAAAATAACGTTACACATATTTTTATTTAGTTCTTAAACTACTCTATTCTTTAGATTTGTTGTTACTTAGTTATTTGCTGGTTGTGTGGCAAATACACAACACTTGTGCAACATCTTATAAAATATTCATGCATATTACGCGACTTTTGTGTGACAAGTGACGACCTCGTTGGCAGTTTCAAAACACTGACACTTCTTGTTATACACTCTCGTTACCTTTTTTGTAGTCCTTTGGTCCGTAACTATGACCAATTTTGTTCCTTTATTAAAAGAAATGCAGGCTGGAAGGAAGGCATGTGACCTGTGTTGTAAAAAAGAAAAACATGTTGAACACGTCAGGCGAATTATTGGATTTTATTTGTGATGTTGTTAAAAAGTCACTTATTGCTTTGTATATTTGTTTAGTTGACAAGTTTTTTTTTCTTAGAAAATATTAGTACTCTGTTAAGATATGTACATATGATAGATCATTCTATAGAATAGACTATAGACTAGACTATAGACTAGACTATAGACTAGACTATAGACTAGACTATAGACTAGACTATAGACTAGACTATAGACTAGACTATAGACTAGACTATAGACTAGAAGACTATAGAATAGACTAGACTATAGACTAGACTATAGACTAGACTATAGACTAAACTATAGACTAGACTATAGATTAAAACTATAGACTAACTATAGAATAAGACCTATAGACAAGACTATAGACTAGACTATAGACTAGACTATAGACTAGACTAGACTATAGACTAGATATAGACTAGACTATAGACTGACTATAGAGTAGACTATAGACTAGACTATAGACTAGGACTATAGACTAGACTATAGACTAGACTATAGACTAGGACTATAGACTAGACTATTGACTAGACTATAGACTAGACTATAGACTAGACTATAGACTAGACTATAGACTAGACTATAGACTAGACTATAGACTAGACTATAGACTAGACTATAGACTAGACTATAGACTAGACTATAGACTCGACTATAGACTAGACTATAGACTAGACTATAGACTAGACTATAGGACTAGACTATAGACTAGACTATAGACTAGACTATAGACTAGACTATAGACTAGACTATAGACTAGACTATAGACTAGACTATAGACTAGACTATCGACTAGACTATCGACTAGACTATAGACTAGACTATAGACTAGACCTATCGACTAGACTATAGACTAGACTATAGACTAGACTATAGACTAGACTATAGACGAGACCTATAGACTAGACTATAGACTAGACTATAGACTAGACTATAGACTAGACTATAGACTAGACTATAGACTAGACTATAGACTAGACTATAGACTAGACTATAGACTAGACTATCGACTAGACTATAGACTAGACTATAGACTAGACTATAGACTAGACTATAGACTAGACTATAGACTAGACTATAGACTAGACTATAGACTAGACTATAGACTAGACTATAGACTAGACTATAGACTAGACTATAGACTAGACTATAGACTAGACTATAGACTAGACTATAGACTAGACTATAGACTAGACTATAGACTAGACTATAGACTATAGACTAGACTATAGACTAGACAAGACTATAGACTAGACAAGACTATAGACTAGACTATAGACTAGACTATAGACTAGACTATAGACTAGACTATAGACTAGACTATAGACTAGACTATAGACTAGACTATAGACTAGACTATAGACTAGACTATAGACTAGACTATAGACTAGACTATAGACTAGACTATAGACTAGACTATAGACTAGACTATAGACTAGACTATAGACTAGACTATAGACTAGACTATAGACTAGACTATAGACTAGACTATAGACTAGACTATAGACTAGACTATAGACTAGACTATAGACTAGACTATAGACTAGACTATAGACTAGACTATAGACTAGACTATAGACTAGACTATAGACTAGACTATAGACTAGACTATAGACTAGACTATAGACTAGACTATAGACTAGACTATAGACTAGACTATAGACTAGACTATAGACTAGATTATAGACTAGACTATAGACTAGACTATAGACTAGACTATAGACTAGACTATAGACTAGACTATAGACTAGACTATAGACTAGACTATAGACTAGATTATAGACTAGACTATAGACTAGACTATAGACTAGACTATAGACTAGACTATAGACTAGACTATAGGCTAGACTATAGACTAGACTATAGACTAGACTATAGACTAGACTATAGACTAGACTATAGACTAGACTATAGACTAGACTATAGATTAGACTATAGACTAGACTATAGACTAGACTATAGACTAGACTATAGACCAGACTATAGACTAGACTATAGACTAGACTATAGACTAGACTATAGACTAGACTATAGACTAGACTATAGACTAGACTATAGACTAGACTATAGACTAGACTATAGACTAGACTATAGACTAGACTATAGACTAGACTATAGACTAGACTATAGACTAGACTATAGACTAGACTATAGACTAGACTATAGACTAGACTATAGACTAGACTATAGACTAGACTATAGACTAGACTATAGACTAGACTATAGACTAGACTATAGACTAGACTAGACTAGACTATAGACTAGACTATAGACTAGACTATAGACTAGACTATAGACTAGACTATAGACTAGACTATAGACTAGACTATAGACTAGACTATAGACTAGACTATAGACTAGACTATAGACTAGACTATAGACTAGACTATAGACTAGACTATAGACTAGACTATAGACTAGACTATAGACTAACTATAGACTAGACTATAGACTAGACTATAGACTAGACTATAGACTAGACTATAGACTAGACTATAGACTAGACTATAGACTAGACTATAGACTAGACTATAGACTAGACTATAGACTAGACTATAGACTAGACTATAGACTAGACTATAGACTAGACTATAGACTAGACTATAGACTAGACTATAGACTAGACTATAGACTAGACTATAGACTAGACTATAGACTAGACTATAGACTAGACTATAGACTAGACTATAGACTAGACTATAGACTAGACTATAGACTAGACTATAGACTAGACTATAGACTAGACTATAGACTAGACTATAGACTAGACTATAGACTAGACTATAGACTAGACTATAGACTAGACTATAGACTAGACTATAGACTAGACTATAGACTAGACTATAGACTAGACTATAGACTAGACTATAGACTAGACTATAGACTAGACTATAGACTAGACTATAGACTAGACTATAGACTAGACTATAGACTAGACTATAGACTAGACTATAGACTAGACTATAGACTAGACTATAGACTAGACTATAGACTAGACTATAGACTAGACTATAGACTAGACTATAGACTAGACTATAGACTAGACTATAGACTAGACTATAGACTAGACTATAGACTAGACTATAGACTAGACTATAGACTAGACTATAGACTAGACTATAGACTAGACTATAGACTAGACTATAGACTAGACTATAGACTAGACTATAGACTAGATTATAGACTAGACTATAGACTAGACTATAGACTAGACTATAGTCTAGACTATAGACTAGACTATAGACTAGACTATAGACTAGACTATAGACTAGACTATAGACTAGACTATAGACTAGACTATAGACTAGACTATAGACTAGACTATAGACTAGACTATAGAATAGACTAGAGACTATACTATAGAATAGACTAGAGACTATACTATAGACTAGACTATAGACTAGACTATAGACTAGACTATAGACTAGACTATAGACTAGACTATAGACTAGACTATAGACTAGACTATAGACTAGACTATAGACTAGACTATAGACTAGACTATAGACTAGACTATAGACTAGACTATAGACTAGACTATAGACTAGACTATAGACTAGACAATAGACTAGACTATAGACTAGACTATAGACTAGACTATAGACTAGACTATAGACTAGACTATAGACTAGACTATAGACTAGACTATAGACTAAACTATAGACTAGACTATAGACTAAACTATAGACTAGAATAGAGAAGACTATAGACTAGACTATAGACTAGACTAGAACTAAAACTATAGACTAGACTATAGACTAGACTATAGACTAGACTATAGACTATAGACTGTATGATACATATGATAGATCATCCTATAGAATAGACTATAAACTAGACTATAGACTAGACTGTAGACTAGACTATAGACTAGACTATAGGATAGACTATAGACTAGACTATAGACTAGACTATAGACTATACTATAGACTAGACTATAGACTAGACTATAGACTAGACTATAGACTAGACTATAGACTAGACTATAGACTAGACTATAGACTAGACTATAGACTAGACTATAGACTACACTATAGACTAGACTATAGACTAAACTATAGACTAAACTATAGACTAAACTATAGACTAGACTATAGACTAAACTATAGACTAGACTATAGACTAGACTATAGACTAGACTATAGACTAGACTATAGACTAGACTATAGACTAGACTATAGACTAGACTATAGACTAGACTATAGACTAGACTATAGACTAGACTATAGACTAGACTATAGACTAGACTATAGACTAGACTAGACTAGACTATAGACTAGACTATAGACTAGACTATAGACTAGACTATAGACTAGACTATAGACTAGACTATAGACTAGACTATAGACTAGACTATAGACTAGACTATAGACTAGACTATAGACTAGACTATAGACTAGACTATAGACTAGATAGACTAGACTATAGACTAGACTATAGACTAGACTATACTAGACTAGACTAGACTATAGACTAGACTATAGACTAGACTATAGACTAGACTATAGACTAGACTAGACTAGACTATAGACTAGACTATAGACTAGACTATAGACTAGACTATAGACTAGACTATAGACTAGACTATAGACTAGACTATAGACTAGACTATAGACTAGACTATAGACTAGACTATAGACTAGACTATAGACTAGACTATAGACTAGACTATAGACTAGACTATAGACTAGACTATAGACTAGACTATAGACTAGACTATAGACTAGACTATAGACTAGACTATAGACTAGACTATAGACTAGACTATAGACTAGACTATAGACTAGACTATAGACTAGACTATAGACTAGACTATAGACTAGACTATAGACTAGACTATAGACTAGACTATAGACTAGACTATAGACTAGACTATAGACTAGACTATAGACTAGACTATAGACTAGACTATAGACTAGACTATAGACTAGACTATAGACTAGACTATAGACTAGACTATAGACTAGACTATAGACTAGACTATAGACTAGACTATAGACTAGACTATAGACTAGACTATAGACTAGACTATAGACTAGACTATAGACTAGACTATAGACTAGACTATAGACTAGACTATAGACTAGACTATAGACTAGACTATAGACTAGACTATAGACTAGACTATAGACTAGACTATAGACTAGACTATAGACTAGACTATAGACTAGACTTAGACTAGACTATAGACTAGACTATAGACTAGACTATAGACTAGACTATAGACTAGACTATAGACTAGACTATAGACTAGACTATAGACTAGACTATAGACTAGACTATAGACTAGACTATAGACTAGACTATAGATAGACTATAGACTAGACTATAGACTAGACTATAGACTAGACTATAGACTAGACTATAGACTAGACTATAGACTAGACTATAGACTAGACTATAGACTAGACTATAGACTAGACTATAGACTAGACTATAGACTAGACTATAGACTAGACTATAGACTAGACTATAGACTAGACTATAGACTAGACTATAGACTAGACTATAGACTAGACTATAGACTAGACTATAGACTAGACTATAGACTAGACTATAGACTAGACTATAGACTAGACTATAGACTAGACTATAGACTAGACTATAGACTAGACTATAGACTAGACTATAGACTAGACTATAGACTAGACTATAGACTAGACTATAGACTAGACTATAGACTAGACTATAGACTAGACTATAGACTAGACTATAGACTAGACTATAGACTAGACTATAGACTAGACTATAGACTAGACTATAGACTAGACTATAGACTAGACTATAGACTAGACTATAGACTAGACTATAGACTAGAC
This sequence comes from Lucilia sericata, assembly GCF_015586225.1. Lineage (NCBI taxonomy): Eukaryota > Metazoa > Arthropoda > Insecta > Diptera > Calliphoridae > Lucilia > Lucilia sericata. The sequence continues at coordinate 38,411 of NW_023994887.1, read as the reverse complement.
TATAGACTAGACTATAGACTAGACTATAGACTAGACTATAGACTAGACTATAGACTAGACTATAGACTAGACTATAGACTAGACTATAGACTAGACTATAGACTAGACTATAGACTAGACTATAGACTAGACTATAGACTAGACTATAGACTAGACTATAGACTAGACTATAGACTAGACTATAGACTAGACTATAGACTAGACTATAGACTGGACTATAGACTAGACTATAGACTAGACTATAGACTAGACTTTAGACTAGACTATAGACTATACTATAGACTAGACTATAGACTAGACTATAGACTAGACTATAGACTAGACTATAGACTAGACTATAGACTAGACTATAGACTAGACTATAGACTAGACTATAGACTAGACTATAGACTAGACTATAGACTAGACTATAGACTAGACTATAGACTAGACTATAGACTAGACTATAGACTAGACTATAGACTAGACTATAGACTAGACTATAGACTAGACTATAGACTAGACTATAGACTAGACTATAGACTAGACTATAGACTAGACTATAGACTAGACTATAGACTAGACTATAGACTAGACTATAGACTAGACTATAGACTAGACTATAGACTAGACTATAGACTAGACTATAGACTAGACTATAGACTAGACTATAGACTAGACTATAGACTAGACTATAGACTAGACTATAGACTAGACTATGACTAGACTATAGACTAGACTATAGACTAGACCTATAGACTAGACTATAGACTAGACTATAGACTAGACTATAGACTAGACTATAGACTATAGACTATAGACTAGACTATAGACTAGACTATAGACTAGACTATAGACTAGACTATAGACTAGACTATAGACTAGACTATAGGCTAGACTATAGGCTAGACTATAGACTATAGACTAGACTAAAGACTAAGTTAAGATTTCAAACAAAAATTTTCTTAAAATTTTAATCCTTGTTATACAATTAACGTTCTCCTTTTAAAGATTTAAAGCATTTCAATACAAATTTTCTTCTTACTTCTTAAAAGGCTTATTTTGTTTAACATTTTCAATATAAATCAATTTTTGTGTCTGTTAAAAACGGTGAAAAAAAATCTTTCGAAAATAGAAATAAACTACTTTGGTGCATACAAAATGCCTGCTGACATTGTGTAAGAATGTGCTGAATTACATACATTACAAACTCTTTATAAGATTTGTTTCTAAAGTAAAGGCCCAAACTACAAAATACGAAACGAAATAAGCCACTCGTACATTGCAAGAAATCTCAAGAAAACGTCAAAAATATTTCGTAACAATTTTTGTTGCTTTTCTTTTCTTTTACTCTAATATTTTCTTAAGAATATTTTACGAATCCTTTTTGCTTGCCAAAGCTAAAGTCCTTGCATTTTTATTTATATTTATATTCAGTTAAAGTATTGGTTCACCATAGTATAGTATACATGTGTTTGTTTGTGTATTTGTGGAGTAGAATTTATTCCAAATGGAATATTTACTTTATAAGATGTATTTATGCAGCACATATGCCAACTCAAATTGAAAGGATAATTCGCCCTTAAAATAACTAAAAGAAACATCCTACTGGGACCTTATATTTCTTTAACAAGGGAGTATTTGTGGGAATTGTGAGGGCAGCTTTTGGAGTGTAGAGTTGTGGATGTGGCTGAAAAAAATGAATTTCTCACGTAACAGTTATGCAGTTTAGATAGAATTTTCACGTTTTGTTATAAATCTATTGAAGTTTTTTTTTTTGAAATACTTGAGAAAATATATTTAAATTAAAGTTTTTCGTTATTGTTTTAAAAGATTTATATAGTAATTTAAACAAACATTTTTGTTTGGAGAGTTGTGATATGAGACAAATCGTTACTCGAAGGCAAAAATAGTAAGAGATGAAATCCGACATACATACTTATGAATATAAAATACAATCAAGCATTTTGAAAGGAATAATTTTTGATGAAAATGGAGAATTTTTGGTCATATAAATAGTTTATTGGTGGAAAATTCTGAACACAGTTTTAGCAAATTTTTTCGATAATTTCTTAAGCATCTATAGTCGATTTCATGTTTATACACCACACAACCACACACATAGGGCTTATTTGACCCTAGCCTATAAGTCCCTTTCTAATATAAACACTTGCATTTCGACGAAATTTTGGCACAACTAACAAAAATTCCTCCACAAAATTTTGTTAGGATCGTTTCATATTTGACTCTAGGCCACTTACATACATATGTAGTTAGTAGTTAGTTAGTTAGTTAGTTAGTTAGTAGTTAGTAGATAGTTAGTTAGTAGTTAGTAGTAGTTAGTTAGTTAGTTAGTTAGTTAGTAGAGTTAGTTAGTTAGTTAGTTAGTTTAGTTAGTTAGTTAGTTAGTTAGTTAGTTAGTTTAGTTAGTTAGTTAGTTAGTTAGTTAGTTAGTTAGTTAGTTAGTTAGTTAGTTAGTTAGTTAGTTAGTTAGTTAGTTAGTTAGTAGTAGTTAGTTAGTTAGTTAGTTAGTTAGTTAGTTAGTTAGTTAGTTAGTTAGTTAGTTAGTTAGTTAGTAGTTAGTTAGTTAGTTAGTTAGTTAGTTAGTTAGTTAGTTAGTTATTTAGTTATTTAGTTACTTAGTTAGTTAGTTAGTTAGTTAGTTAGTTAGTTAGTTAGTTAGTTAGTTAGTTAGTTAGTTAGTTAGTTAGTTAGTTAGTAGTTAGTTAGTTAGTTAGTTAGTTAGTTAGTTAGTAGTTAGTTAGTTAGTTAGTTAGTTAGTAGTTAGTTAGTTAGTTAGTTAGTTAGTTAGTTAGTTAGTTAGTAGTTAGTTAGTTAGTTAGTTAGTAGTAGTTAGTTAGTAGTTAGTTAGTTAGTTAGTTAGTTAGTTAGTTAGTTAGTTAGTTAGTAGTTAGTTAGTTAGTTAGTAGTTAGTTTAGTTAGTTAGTTAGTTAGTTAGTTAGTTAGTTAGTTAGTTAGTTAGTAGTTAGTTAGTTAGTTCGTTAGTGTTAGTTAGTTAGTTAGTTAGTTAGTTAGTTAGTTAGTTAGTTAGTTAGTTAGTAGTTAGTTAGTTAGTAGTTAGTTAGTTAGTTAGTTAGTAGTTAGTTAGTAGTTAGTAGTAGTTAGTATTAGTAGTAGTTAGTTAGTTAGTTAGTTAGTTAGTTAGTTAGTTAGTTAGTTAGTTAGTTAGTTAGTTAGTTAGTTAGTTAGTAGTTAGTAGTTAGTAGTTAGTTAGTTAGTTAGTTAGTTAGTTAGTTAGTTAGTTAGTTAGTTAGTTAGTTAGTAGTTAGTTAGTTAGTTAGTTAGTTAGTTAGTTATTTAGTATTAGTTAGTTAGTTAGTTAGTTAGATAGTTAGTTAGTTAGTTAGTTAGTTAGTTAGTTAGTTAGTAGTTAGTTAGTTAGTTAGTTAGTTAGTTAGTTAGTTAGTTAGTTAGTTAGTTGTAGTTAGTTAGTTAGTTAGTTAGTTAGTTAGGAGTAGTAGTTAGTAGTTAGTTAGTTAGTTAGTTAGTTAGTTAGTTAGTTAGTAGTAGTTAGTTAGTTAGTTAGTTTTAGTAGTTAGTTAGTTAGTTAGTTAGTTAGTTAGTAGTTAGTTAGTTAGTTAGTTAGTTAGTTAGTTAGTTAGTTAGTTAGTAGTTAGTTAGTTAGTTAGTTAGTTAGTTAGTTAGTTAGTTAGTTAGTTAGTAGTTAGTTAGTTAGTAGGTTAGTTAGTTAGTAGTTAGTTAGTTAGTTAGTTAGTAGTTAGTAGTTAGTTAGTTAGTTAGTTAGTTAGTTAGTTAGTTAGTTAGTTAGTAGTTAGTTAGTTAGTTAGTTTAGTTAGTTAGTTAGTAGTTAGTTAGTTAGTTAGTTAGTTAGTAGTTAGTTATTAGTTAGTTAGTTAGTAGTTAGTTAGTTAGTTAGTTAGTTAGTTAGTTAGTTAGTTAGTAGTTAGTTAGTAGTTAGTTAGTTAGTTAGTTAGTTAGTTAGTTAGTTAGTTAGTTAGTTAGTTAGTTAGTTAGTTAGTAGTTAGTTAGTTAGTTAGTTAGTTAGTAGTTAGTTAGTTCGTTAGTTAGTTAGTTAGTTAGTTAGTTAGTAGTTTAGTAGTAGTAGTTAGTTAGTTAGTTAGTAGTTAGTTAGTTAGTTAGTTAGTTAGTTAGTTAGTTAGTTAGTTAGTTAGTTAGTAGTTAGTTAGTTAGTTAGTTAGTTAGTTAGTTAGTTAGTTAGTTAGTTAGTTAGTTAGTTAGTTAGTTAGGTAGTTAGTTAGTTAGTTAGTTAGTAGTTAGTTAGTAGTTAGTTAGTTAGTTAGTTAGTTAGTTAGTTAGTATTAGTTAGTTAGTTAGTTAGTTAGTTAGTTAGTTAGTAGTTAGTTAGTTAGTTAGTTAGTTAGTTAGTTAGTTAGTTAGTAGTTAGTTAGTTAGGTAGTTAGTAGTTAGTTAGTAGTTAGTTAGTTAGTTAGTTAGTTAGTTAGTTAGTTAGTTAGTTAGTTAGTTAGTAGTTAGTTAGTTAGTTAGTTAGTTAGTTAGTTAGTTAGTTAGTTAGTAGTATTTAGTTAGTAGTTAGTTAGTTAGTTAGTTAGTTAGTAGTTAGTTAGTTAGTTAGTTAGTTAGTTAGGTAGTTAGTTAGTTAGTTAGTTAGTTAGTAGTAGTTAGTTAGTTAGTTAGTTAGTTAGTTAGTAGTTAGTTAGTTAGTTAGTTAGTGTTAGTTAGTAGTAGTTAGTAGTTAGTTAGTTAGTAGTAGTTAGTTAGTTAGTTAGTTAGTTAGTTAGTTAGTTAGTTAGTTAGTTAGTTAGTTAGTAGTTAGGTTAGTTAGTTAGTTAGTTAGTTAGTTAGTTAGTAGTTAGTAGTTAGTTAGTTAGTTAGTTAGTTAGTTAGTTCGTAGTTAGTTAGTATTTGTTCGTTAGTTGTTAGTTAGTTAGTTAGTAGTTAGTTCGTTATTAGGTGTTAGTTAGTTAGTTAGTTAGCCTATATTGTAGGCAAACATTTATTTAATTTTATATTATTTTTGCTACAAATATGAGAATGTTACCAAAAGTAATGTATGTAGTAATAGTTACACATTTTCATATAAATTGTATTTCGTGTACAATTTCTTCTATTATCCTGCTTTTATGCTAAAAATCGTTATGTTGCAACATTTACGTAAATACAAATTCCACATAAATACTGCTGCCTTCTACCACATATGCATATGTGTTACGTCGCATGAATTTGCGGTGGCATCATATAAAATGCTTTATTTATTTTTTTTGGTGGGGTTTTTGTATTTTGTTGCCTCCATTATTACTTTAGATTTTCATCTTCGTTATTTTTTACTACGTGTTTTACGAGTATTTCTAACTGTCTGTCTGTGTTTCTATTTGCCATATCTTTGGCTGCTGTTGCAGTAGTTTTCTTTAGTCAAGGCGAAAAGCGTTATGAAAGAATTCGAAAAATAAGAAATGTTACATTTTCCGGAAATTCAAGCCGTATACAAACTCAAACACACACACGTATATGCTTTCCATGCAGACTCAGTAAGAAATTATGACCTTACAAGTCATTGTGCATGAACATCACCAACGGGCACCTACAAATTGTTTATTTTTTTGCAGCTTGTTTTATTTGTTCTTTTTTTGGCAAATCGTTTGCCAAAAAATTACATTCAAAAGATGAAATTATTCTTTCAGGCTCATAGTCAAATAGTACGAGTACATTTACGGTGGCAAACACACATCTAGACTGAGTTGTAGTTGTACAATTTATACGATTTATGTACCAAATCATCAACATTGTTGGGGCAGTCCTGGGCTTTTTTGGCCTCTTTTTAGTAGTTCTTATATTTTTTTGGAAGATATTGTATGATTGTGCAGACAATCAGTGACAGCTAGGATTCACATATAAAATGTTGCACTAGTGGTGGTATATTATTTGATATATTTAATAAAGTAGACGGGAAGGAAGCCTAACTAACATGTATCGTGGGTAGAGATACAATGTTAGTTACATTAGACTACTCTACACTATATACTCCGCGTTCAGGTGGAACTTCCAACGTCTGTGATCCTTTAACTTATTATACAGGATGACAAAAATTATTACAGCGACAAAGTTTTTATAGTCTAAGATTACCTAAAAATCTGATTTTCTACTAATGATCACTGTTCTCTTTTACCCCATTTAATCCGTATTAAAAATTTCTCTAATGACTTTTTCTAAAAATCCATAACTTTAAATTGCTCCATTTAAAATCATTCCACAATTAATTGTTTATTAATACATAATGCCTTTATTTATAGGCATTTATGTTTATACATATTTTACAATATTTCATTGAAGTCAATTTTAATGCGAATACACAACACATCTCATAAAAGCCACTTTAATTATTGAACATTAAACAAAGTCATATATCAAAAACTAATTAACTACTGAGCAGAAATGAGAATTTAACAATAAATTATAAAGTTTATGATCTCCCACATATAATATAAGAATTTATAATAAAAAAGTCAAAGTAGTCGTCAGTATCATCATCATCCTTTCTTCTTGCTGCAAAGCTTTACTAAAGGGGAACCCTTTAATATGGTCAGATGCTGCAATTCCTTTGACTGTGTGTTTTATTTTATGTTTCATTAAACAGAAAATCTGATAAGAAACAGAACTGAGCTGAATGGAAAAATTAAAACAACAGCAGAAATAAAATATTAAATGTATGTGATGATGGAGAGGGCGATTTTATAGATGCGGCTGATACTGTAATCAAGAAAACCGTTGCCAGATAGATGAAAATTGAGATTTCTTACAAGGTGAAACTAATCCAGGAATATATGTACATAATAGAACTGAACTAGAACTGAACTAGAACTGAACTAGAACTGAACTAGAACTGAACTAGAACTGAACTAGAACTGAACTAGAACTGAACTAGAACTGAACTAGAACTGAACTAGAACTGAACTAGAACTGAACTAGAACTGAACTAGAACTGAACTAGAACTGAACTAGAACTGAACTAGAACTGAACTAGAACTGAACTAGAACTGAACTAGAACTGAACTAGAACTGAACTAGAGCTGAACTAGAACTGAACTAGAATTGAACTAGAACTGAACTAGAACTGAACTAGAACTCAACTAGAACTCAACTAGAACTGAACAAAGAACTTTTAAACAATGTCATTATATCTATGACTGTAACGTATCCATTTCCGGAAAATACATGTGGCATCATTTAAATCTAACTTAAAACTTTTTAACTTACAAGAAAGCTCAATGCTGGAAGTCTAAAAGAAAAAAGCACGTAGAGAGTTTTATAGACAGACGACAAGTATGATCATCATAATTTTGTACAGCGATAAATGAGTCAAGATATTAAGTTGACAACAGCAAAAGGAAAATAAAGGGCTAAAACGAGAGACAAAAAAAATCATACGACAACAACAAAATGTGTTACAACAGCAACAATATCAACAATGTACATAATTAAATGTCGACAATTAATCAAATTGTTGGGGACAACATGAGAGCTGGGAAAATTAACAGCAAAAAAATCCTGAAATTAATATGCGTTAAAATGAAATGGTCAACAACAAGCAAGAAACAGCTTCGCAACAACAGCAAACGAACAAGCAATGACAACAATCGTACGGAGTACTCATTAAAAAATATCTGTTGGTAACAGCAGCAGCAACATAAAAATGAACACGACAACTGAAACATTTTGGTAATAAACTTGTGTTTGCATTTTTCTGTTCTGAGTTCTGTTCTTTAGTTTTTTATTACGTTTTAAAAAAATCCTGAGCAATATGGACATGGTCATATTGAAAGCAAAGTCGTGGGAGCAATTATAATTATAAATATTTTTGCCATTCGGAGTTATAATACCGAGCACAAACATGCAGATACATTGTATAATTTAAATTCTCATACACATCCATATGTGTTCATATTAAAGATACGGATTTGCTTTTAAAACATTATGATATTTATGTATATTTACAGTACAATATATTTTTGCTGCTGCCGTTGTTGTTGGTTCTTATTTAAGTGTGTGTAAATGAGCAGTTTATCATTTGGCTGCTGCAGAAAGAACAACTGTGATTTTTATATGTTTTTTTTTTTTGCTGCAGCATATAATAACAATAATTCTTAAAGTGGGGGAAGGTCGTCGTGAGCCTTCTTCAACTCTGCCATATCTTATGTATATATGGGTTATAGTCTATAGAAGGAAATGTCCTGACATCTACAGCAGCATTTACTAGAGTTGAAATTGGATTTGTAAAATGTTTCTTTTGCAGATGATAATAATGATTGTGTAGCTTTAAACTCATCGCCACCATTAATTGTCATTGCCATCAATGTTTAATGTTGCAACATGAAAAAATATGATCGGGAACAGTGGGAGGATTAGAAATTGGTAATTTGGCTCTGTTTTCAGAAAATTAGTTCAAAGCACTATAGACTAGACTAGACTATAGACTAGAATATAGACTAGACTATAGGCTAGACTACAGACTAGACTATAGGCTAGACTATAGACTAGACTATAGACTAGACTATAGACCGGACTATAGACTAGACTATAGACTAGACTATAGACTAGACTATAGACTAGACTATAGACTAGACTATAGACTAGACTATAGACTAGACTATAGACTAGACTATAGACTAGACCATGGACTAGACTATAGACTAGACTATGGACTAGACTATAGACTAGACTATGGACTAGACTATAGACTAGACTATGGACTAGACTATATACTAGATTATGGACCAGACTATAGACTAGACTATGGACTAGACTATAGACTAGACTATAGACTAGACTATAGACTAGACTATAGACTAGACTATAGACTAGACTATAGACTAGACTATAGACTAGACTATAGACTAGACTATAGACTAGACTATAGACTAGACTATAGACTAGACTATAGACTAGACTATAGACTAGACTATAGACTAGACTATAGACTAGACTATAGACTAGACTATAGACTAGACTATAGACTAGACTATAGACTAGACTATAGACTAGACTATAGACTAGACTATAGACTAGACTATAGACTAGACTATAGACTAGACTATAGACTAGACTATAGACTAGACTATAGACTAGACTATAGACTAGACTATAGACTAGACTATAGACTAGACTATAAGACTAGACTATAGACTAGACTATAGACTAGACTATAGACTAGACTATAGACTAGACTATAGACTAGACTATAGACTAGACTATAGACTAGACTATAGACTAGACTATAGACTAGACTATAGACTAGACTATAGACTAGACTATAGACTAGACTATAGACTAGACTATAGACTAGACTAGACTATAGACTAGACTATAGACTAGACTATAGACTAGACTATAGACTAGACTATAGACTAGACTATAGACTAGACTATAGACTAGACTATAGACCTAGACTATAGACTAGACTATAGACTAGACTATAGACTAGACTATAGACTAGACTATAGACTAGACTATAGACTAGACTATAGACTAGACTATAGACTAGACTATAGACTAGACTATAGACTAGACTATAGACTAGACTATAGACTAGACTATAGACTAGACTATAGACTAGACTATAGACTAGACTATAGACTAGACTATAGACTAGACTATAGACTAGACTATAGACTAGACTATAGACTAGACTATAGACTAGACTAGGACTATAGACTAGACTATAGACTAGGACTATAGACTAGACTATAGACTAGACTATAGACTAGACTATAGACTAGACTATAGACTAGACTATAGACTACTAGACTAGACTATAGACTAGACTATAGACTAGACTATAGACTAGACTATAGACTAGACTAGACTAGACTATAGACTAGACTATAGACTAGACTATAGACTAGACTATAGACTAGACTATAGACTAGACTATAGACTAGACTATAGACTAGACTATAGACTAGACTATAGACTAGACTATAGACTAGACTATAGACTAGACTATAGACTAGACTATAGACTATAGACTAGACTATAGACTAGACTATAGACTAGACTATAGACTAGACTATAGACTAGACTATAGACTAGACTATAGACTAGACTAGACTAGACTATAGACTAGACTATAGACTAGACTAGACTAGACTATAGACTAGACTAGACTAGACTAGACTAGACTATAGACTAGACTATAGACTAGACTATAGACTAGACTATAGACTAGACTATAGACTAGACTATAGACTAGACTATAGACTAGACTTAATCTACACTATAGATAATATCTACCGATTTTGGTCTCCTCCAAACCACTGTACTTTAATCTACATACAACATCATTCTTATCGTTTTGTTGTTTTTCCCCATTTATATCTTGTCTTTTTGGTTTAATAAAATTTGGTAGAGAATTTTTTTCCAAAGAAAAGGCGCCACTTTATGCACAACATTGGGCATCTTTATTTCTTTTGCAGTATAATCATACTTTTAAATTGGCATGTGTATTTATGTTTTTATGAAGCGCAGTTTTTTTTCACTCCTGAATTCCATATTATATTACGCCAAAAGGTTGAAGGTGGTTTTGCTCTTGACTTTAATGCCACGACTATAAGTAAATGTCGTGCATATCGTTGGCAGAGACCCCCTGCAGAAGTGGCAATGAGCTGTTAATGATCTTAGGAGTTTAAGGGAAATTTGGAAGTTGAGACAACTAATACTGAGAATGTAGATATTGTTTATGAAAATTATTAATTTGAAAAAGAATTGTCTTAATTTTTATCGGTTCCTTAACTTTTGTTATTTTAATCTTTATCTAAAATAGTTTATTTTGTTGCAATGTAATAATTTTCTGTAGGTTGTGGGGAAACTAGTTCTATTCTAGGCTATGTCATAAATTTATTATTTACATAATATACCATTTAAGTTTTCATCTTTAATGACAAGCGACTTTGTTGGACTTTATCTGGCCAATCAATTTATAGAGACAATTTGACAAACACTTTTCATTCTCTCAAAGCTTCGCCGCTTACCTCTTTCCCCTTCTTGCGTTTCTGGCTCCGTCTTCCTTTCATTAGCTATCCGAAGTATTTAGTCGGCATCAATCCTCAATTATAGACTTCAGCTTTTACTAAATCGTTTATGGTGTAAAGAAAAGTAATTGTATTGTAATTAAGTAGGTTTTACTATGCATGCAAATGCATGCTTTAATACACTTTGGAAGTGATAGTGATTGAGTGTGTAGGAAAAGTCTTAGTTTTTTTCAGGTATTTGATTAATTTTCTATAAAAATATATAAAAACTTTTGAAATTAAATGTAATTATAGTTATAAAACTAACAGTTTTGTTATATTTCCATGGTTTTTTTATAGAAATTGTGGAAAACTACCCAGCAAAAACTTCAATTATTAAGTAAGTTATTCAAATGTTACATTTACTTACACAATAGAGTTTTAAGTCATTATTTTAAGATAGTGTTGACAATGGAGACAAGTACATATCATGCTCGCTTACAAATAGGGGGTTAGTTAAGTACTTATTATGTATGCTTGCTTTGAAAGTCATTACTAGCGTCCTTATAAGTAATGCAGACGGTATGTGGTAGTCATTGAATAGTAAGTTGTTGGATAACTACAAGTCATAAAGATGTTTTTGCTAGGAAGTTAAAAAATTTTTAAAGGTTAAAAAAAGTTAGTTTTCTTCATCTCATAAATTTCCTTTACACATCTTATTTAAATTAGAAATTTTATATACGTAAACAATCATGGTGTTAAAATTTAATAAATTCTCAAATAACTTAACTAATGACTTTACTGTCACAGTGTGTGTTTACTTTGTCACAAACGATAATTTCTAATGCACTTTTTATTAAAAGAAAAAAAAATAAATAAAATATGAAAAAAAAAAGTTATGAACATTATAAAAATGTCATTATGTTGTACAGCATGACATGATAAACGCCATTCGAGTAAACAGACGTAGTACGAGTATTTAAGAGAGCCAGCCAAGTAACTAGTCAAGCAGTCAGCTAGCTAGCCAGCCAGCCAGCGAACGAATAAGCCAACCAACCAAGCATTTCAGCAGACAAACAAACCATTCAATGGACATTTTAAATTACAAATCCACGCAAACATTATGATGCCACCACTACTATGTATATACTAAAACGTTTAAAAGTACATATTTATTTTAAATAAAGTTGTTTATTATTCGAATAAGTAATCGCTGTGTACTTTTGGAATACATATAATCGACTATTTGATTCAAATTTGGAGAACTTATTGAAATGCGGCAGTTTGCCAAGATCCTAGTGAGTTTTATGGAACTTTAGTACTCGCATCACAAAATCCAAATCAATCCAAAAAACTCTTCCGAGTCTTCAACGTGTCTGGAAATGTTCCACGGGAGACCGTTTTAGTCAACTTATTCTTAGATGTAAGAAGTCGTCGAAGGTGCAGAATATGGTTTTTCAGGGACGTTGGGAGTTACGAGGTCTTGAATACAGTGTCTTCCGACTATATTTTTGAGGCAATTAAGATGCCTTGAAAAATTCTTCGCATGATCGGAAACTACATACAAATCCTTAACAATATCAAAAGCCAAGATGTCTAGCTGACCGTTCAGTCACATCTCCGAAGTTAGTTTGTTTTCTATTGAGCATTTCAATCCAATGAGCAAAATCATAAGATTGCCTTGTTAGTAAATAAAATAGATGGACCCAGTCGTCTTACGATGCATATCAACGAAAATCTAACAACTTTTGCCGAAGTTATACATAGAACTTAAACCATAGAACATCGACTCACCTCGATCCTAAAAACTAGACATTTGACATACCAGCATTTCGGGCACACTGATCTCGGATTACTGATCTACAAGACCCAATTGAATCAGGAATCTCAGTTACGGGATGGAAAACCCATACATATTGTTGTGATGATGCATCAACTGTGAGGATTGGTTTTGGAGTGGTGTCATCATTGATCTGACAGCGATATCGGTTTACGCCAGCATTTTGCACACAGATCTCGGATTAATGGTCTACAAGACCCAATTGAATCGGGAATTGAAGATAAACGGCCGGGATGGAAAATCCATACATATTACCGAAATGATCAATAGTGAGCATTGGTTTAAAGTGGTGTTATCATTGGCCTGACAGCGATATATCGGTTTTCGCTGGACGACCCAGAACATTTTATAAACTGAAATTTAAGTTATGAACTTTAGTAATCTTCAGTTTCAATAGAATCGATCAATCGTTCAATCATAAGTTCGGAAACCCATACATATTACCGAAATGATGCACCAACAGTGAGGATTGACCTAAGGTGGTGTCATCATTGGCCTGACAGCGATATGTCGGTTTTCGCTGGACGACCCAGAACCAGTATATCTGACATTTTATAAACTGAAATTGAAGTTATGAACTTTAGTAATCTTCAGTTTCAATAGGATCAATCAATCGAAATGATGCATCAACAGTGAGGTTTGGTTTAGAGTGGGGTCATCATTGGCCTGACAGCGACTTATCGGTTTACGCTGGTCGAAACAGAACCAGGATATCTGACATTTTATAAACTGAAATTGGAGTTATGAACTTTAGTAATCTTCAATTTCAGTATGATCAATCAATCGTTTGCGCATTAAGTTCGGAAACCGTATTGACAATGTCGAAGCTGCAACACAGAGGTGAGAGTGTCTTAACAATTTGTTTTAAAGGCAGAGATTTGGTGGAAGCAGCAGTCGTAATGTCTATCTCATCCCCATATTCCTTAGGAAATATCACAAAAATCTTGAACATGAAATATCAGAATATTTTGAACATAACGATCATCATGGAAACATGATAAAATAGACAACAATATCATAAGAAACATAACTGAAGAATCGGTAGTATCAGAACATAGCAAATGCACGTAACTCTAACGAGAAATTTTTTTAATATTCACAAATAATCTTATGAGATCTATCAAAAAGTTCTTGAGAGTATAGTATATAAGTATGACTGAGCAGACATGGGTCACAATTAATACTGATCCATGAATGCACATTATTTTGAATGTGACTTCTTCACTGGTCAAAAAACTTTGAAAGATGAAAAGAGAAAATCCCGATCAACCCAAATCAAACCAAGTACTCACTTATATAATCGATCAACCCAAATTACTCATCAAAATACACAACACTAAACGACAATAAACATGGCAAATGAAAACCATATACTTTCGTTTTGTATGTATGTAAATAAATAAACATACTTACATACAGATAGACAGACAGACAGACAAGTTATATAAACATTGTTAATGTGTTAAACAACCAAAAGTGATAAATTGCGCGGCATGAATTAATAGTTGACAATAACTTCGGCAGCAGAAGCAGCTACAAAACAGCTACAGCAAAAGCAACAACAACATCAGTAATTCAGTAACTGTTTGGGATGTACATTGTACAACTCGTAAAGATATGAATGGACTTAAAATATTTCTACAAACAACAGCACAAAAAATTATTATAATGAGGATGTCTATAAAAAGACAACAACCAACAAACATACAACAAATAAATACTTCATGCAACATCAACACTAACAGAAGCATCATTCTCGACATCAACAACTATAGCAACATTACCACGCTGCCATGCAGCAATATAGTAAAAACGCACTGCAAAAAAACCAAACTTTAAACATTAAAAAAACGCCCATAATGTAATGGCAAAATAAACATTATAAGCTAAAATCAACAAAAATTATATAAAAATAACTGGCAACAAACATTATAACAATAGCAACAACAACATCAAACTTTAGCTGCAACATTAACAACTACAAAAGCAAGCAATCAAGCAGGAGTAGCATTATTGGTGGAGTTAGAGTTTTGCGGATTTAAGAAGAAAATTAAGGCAAATAGCCATAAAACCAATACTAATAATATTCATCCTTATTTGCAGCTTATATTGTATGCAGTTGAAAGGCGATATGAATATGAAATGTTAATATTGATGCTGATGCTTTAGAAATGGGAAAAATTATGATTAAGCCAACTAGGAAATGTATTAGAACTGATATTGTACACATTTCCAAACGAATTTGAAAAACGCTCCAATTAAGAAAATAGTGAAAATATATTTCCCACTAAAAATCGATTTTTATATGAAAAACCATAAATCGGCTCTAGTTCCTTAAATAACGCTCCAATTAAGAAAATAGTGAAAATCTGTGATCACTCATATTTCCCACCAAAAATCGATTTTTATATGAGAAACCTAAAATCGGCTCTAGTTCCTTAAATAACGCTCCAATTGGGGTAACAGTGAAAATCTGTGATAACTCATATTACCCACCAAAAATCGATTTTTATATGAGAAACCTAAAATCGGCTCTAGTTCCTTAAATAATGCTCCAATTAAGAAAATAGTGAAAATCTGTGATCACCCATATTTCCCACCAAAAATCGATTTTTATATGAGAAAACTAAAATCGGCTCTAGTTTCTTAAATAACGCTCCAATTGGGATAACAGTGAAAATCTGTGATCACTCATATTTCCCACTGAAAATTGAATTTTATATGAGGAACCTAAAATCGGCTCTAGTTCCTTAAATAACGCTCCAATTAAGAAAATAGTGAAACTCTGTGATCACCCATATTTCCCACCAAAAATCGATTTTTATATGAGAAACCTAAAATCGGCTCTAGTTCCTTAAATAACGCTCCAATTAAGAAAATAGTGAAAATCTGTGATCACTCATATTTCCCACCAAAAATCGATTTTTATATGAGAAACCTAAAATCGGCTCTAGTTCCTTAAATAATGCTCCAATTAAGAAAATAGTGAAAATCTGTGATCACTCATATTTCAAACCAAAAATCGATTTTTATATGAGAAACCTAAAATCGGCTCTAGTACCTTAAATAACGCTCCAATTAAGAAAATAGTGAAAATCTGTGATCACCCATATTTCCCACTAAAAATCGATTTTTATATGAGAAACCTAAAATCGGCTCTAGTTTCTTAAATAAAGCTCCAATTAAGAAAATAGTAAAAATCTGTGATCACTCACATTTCCCACTAAAAATCGATTTTTATATGAGAAACCTAAAAACGGCTCTAGTTCCTTAAATAACGCTCCAATTAAGAAAATAGTGAAAATCTGTGATCACCCATATTTACCACTAAAAATCGATTTTTATATGAGAAACCTAAAATCGTGCTCTAGTTTCTTAAATAAAGCTCCAATTAAGAAAATAGTGAAAATCTGTGATCACTCACATTTCCCACTAAAAATCGATTTTTATATGAGAAACCTAAAATCGGCTCTAGTTCCTTAAATAACGCTCCAATTAAGAAAATAGTGAAAATCTGTGATCACCCATATTTCCCACTAAAAACCGATTTTTATATGAGAAACCTAAAATAGGCTCTAGTTTCTTAAATATAGCTCCAATTAAGAAAATAGTGAAAATCTGTGATCACTCATATTTCCCACCAAAAATCGATTTTTATATGAGAAATCTAAAATCGGCTCTAGTTTCTTAAATAACGCTCCAATTAAGAAAATAGTGAAAATCTGTGATCACTCATATTTCCAACCAAAAATCGATTTTTATATGAGAAAACTAAAATCGGCTCTAGTTTCTTAAATAACGCTCCAATTAAGATAACAGTGAAAATCTGTGATCACTCAAAAATCGATTTTTATAGTCGGCTCTAGTTTCTTAAATAACGCTCCAATCGAGAAAACAGTGAAAATCTGTGATCACCCATATTTTCAGTCAAAAATCGATTTTTATATGAGAAACCTAAAATCGGCTTTAGTTTCTTAAATAACGCTCCAATCGAGAAAACAGTGAAAATCTGTGATCACTCATATTTCCCACTAAAAATCGGTTTTTATATGAGAAACCTAAAATCGGCTCTAGTTTCTTAAATAACGCTCCAATTAAGATAATAGTGAAAATCTGTGATCACTCATATTTCCCATCAAAAATCGATTTTTATATGAGAAAACTAAAATCGGCTCTAGTTTCTTAAATAACGCTCCAATTAAGAAAATAGTGAAAATCTGTGATCGGCTTTAGTTTCTTAAATAACGCTCCAATTGGGATAACAGTGAAAATATGTGATCACTCATATTTCCCACCAAAAATCTATTTTTATATGAGAAACTTAAAATCTGCTCTAGTTCCTTAAATAACGCTCCAATTAAGAAAATAGTGAAAATATGTGATCACTCATATTTCCCACCAAAAATCGATTTTTATATAAGAAACCTAAAATCGGCTCTAGTTCCTTAAATAACGCTCCAATTGGGATAACAGTGAAAATCTGTGATCACTCATATTTCCCACCAAAAATCGATTTTTATATGAAAAAATTAAAATCGGCTCTATTTTCTTAAATAACGCTCCAATTGAGAAATTAGTGAAAATCTGTGATCACTCATATTTCCCACCAAAAATCGATTTTTATATGAAAAAATTAAAATCGGCTCTATTTTCTTAAATAACGCTCCAATTGAGAAATTAGTGAAAATCTGTGATCACTCATATTTCCCACCAAAAATCGATTTTTATATGAAAAAATTAAAATCGGCTCTATTTTATTAAATAACGCTCCAATTGAGAAATTAGTGAAAATCTGTGATCACTCATATTTCCCACCAAAAATCGATTTTTATATGAGAAACCTTAAATCGGCTCTAGTTCCTTAAATAACGCTCCAATTAAGAAAATAGTGAAATTCTGTGATCACTCATATTTCCCACCAAAAATCGATTTTTATATGAGAAACCTAAAATCGGCTCTAGTTTCTTAAATAACGCTCCAATTAAGAAAATAGTGAAAATCTGTGATCACTCATATTTCCCAGCAAAAATCGATTTTTATGTGAGAATCCTAAAATCGGCTCTAGTTCGATTTTTATATGAGAAACCTAAAATCGGCTCTAGTTCCTTAAATAACGGTCCAATTAAGAAAATAGTGAAAATCTGTGATCACTCATATTTCCCACCAAAAATCGATTTTTATGTAAGAAAACTAAAATCGGCTCTAGTTTCTTAAATAACGCTCCAATTAAGAAAATAGTGAAAATCTGTGATCACTCATATTTCCCACCAAAAATCGATTTTTATGTGAGAAAACTAAAATCGGCTCTAGTTTCTTAAATAACGCTCCAATTGAGAAATTAGTGAAAATCTGTGATCACTCATATTTCCCAGCAAAAATCGATTTTTATATGAGAAATCGGCTCTAGTTTCTTAAATAACGCTCCAATTAAGAAGATAGTGAAAATCTGTGATCACTCATATTTCAAAGCAAAAATCGATTTTAATATGAGAAACCTAAAATCGGCTCTAGTTCCTTAAATAACGCTCCAATTAAGAAAATAGTGAAAATCTGTGATCACTCATATTTCCCACCAAAAATCGTTTTTTATATGAGAAACCTAAAATCGGCTCTAGTTTCTTAAATAACGCTCCAATTTAGAAAATAGTGAAAATCTGTGATCACTCATATTTCCCACTAAAAATCAATTTTTATGTGAGAAACCTTAAATCGGCTCTAGTTTCTTAAATAACGCTCCAATTAAGAAAATAGTGAAAATCTGTGATCACTCATATTTCCCATCAAAAATCGATTTTAATATGAGAAAACTAAAATCGGCTCTAGTTTCTTAAATAACGCTCTAATTAAGAAAATAGTGAAAATCTGTGATCACTCATATTTCCCACCAAAAATCGATTTTTATATGAGAAACCTAAAATCGGCTCTAGTTTCTTAAATAACGCTCCAATTAAGAAAATAGTGAAGATCTGTGATCACTCATATTTCCCACCAAAAATCGATTTTTATATGAGAAACCTAAAATCGGCTCTAGTTTCTTAAATAACGCTCCAATTAAGAAAATAGTGAAAATCTGTGATCACTCATATTTCCCATCAGAAATCGATTTTTATTTGAGAAAACTAAAATCGGCTCTAGTTTCTTAAATAACGCTCCAATTAAGAAAATAGTGAAAATCTGTGATCAGTCATATTTCCCACCAAAAATCGATTTTTATATGAGAAACCTAAAATCGGCTCTAGTTCCTTAAATAACGCTCCAATCGAGAAAACAGTGAAAATCTGTGATCTTCCATATTTTTAGTCATAAATCGATTTTTATATGAGAAACCTAAAATCGGCTCTAGTTTCTTAAATAACGCTCCAATTAAGAAAATAGTAAAAATCTGTGATCACTCATATTTTCCACCAGAAATCGATTTTTATGTGAGAAAACTAAAATCGGCTCTAGTTTCTTAAATAACGCTCCAATTGAAAAAATAGTGAAAATCTGTGATCACTCATATTTCCCACTAAAAATCGATTTTATATGAGAAAGCTAAAATCGGCTCTAGTTTTTTAAATAACGCTCCAATTAAGAAAATAGTGAAAATCTGTGATCACTCATATTTTCCACCAAATATCGATAGAAATATAAGAGAAACCTAAAATCGGCTCTAGTTTCTTAAATAACGCTCCAATTAAGAAAATAGTGAAAATCTGTGATTACTCATATTTCCCACTAAAAATCAATTTTTATGTGAGAAACCTTAAATCGGCTCTAGTTCCTTAAATAACGCTCCAATTAAGATAACAGTGAAAACCTGTGATCACTCATATTTCCCACCAGAAATCGATTTTTATATGAGAAACCTAAAAACGGCTGTAGTTTCTTAAATAAGGCTCCAATTGAGAAAATAGTGAAAATCTGTGATCACTCATATTTCCCACCAAAAATCGATTTTTATATGAGAAACCTAAAATCGGCTGTAGTTTCCAAAATAAGGCTCCAATTGAGAAAATAGTGAAAATCTGTGATCACTCATATTTCCCACCAAAAATCGATTTTTATATGAGAAACCTAAAATCGGCTCTAGTTCCTTAAATAACGCTCCAATTGAGAAAACAGTGAAAATCTGTGATCATCCATATTTTCAGTCAAAAATCGATTTTTATATGAGAAACCTAAAATCGGCTCTAGTTTCTTAAATAACGCTCCAATTAAGAAAATAGTAAAAATCTGTGATCACTCATATTTCCCACCAGAAATCGATTTTTATGTGAGAAAACTAAAATCGGCTCTAATTCCTTAAATAACGCTCCAATTAAGAAAATAGTGAAAATTTGTGATCACTCATATTTCCCACCAAAAGCCGATTTTTATATGAGAAACCTAAAATCGGCTCTAGTTTCTTAAATAACGCTCCAATTAAGAAAATAGTGAAAATCTGTGATCACTCATATTTCCCACCAAAAATCGATTTTTATATGAGAAACCTAAAATCGGCTCTAGTTTCTTAAATAACGCTCCAATTTAGAAAATAGTGAAAATCTGTGATCACTCATATTTCCCACTAAAAATCAATTTTTATGTGAGAAACCTTAAATCGGCTCTAGTTCCTTAAATAACGCTCCAATTAAGAAAATAGTGAAAATCTGTGATCATCCATATTTTCAGTCAAAAATCGATTTTTATATGAGAAACCTAAAATCGGCTCTAGTTCCTTAAATAACGCTCCAATTGAGAAAATAGTGAAAATCTGTGATCACTCATATTTCCCACTAAAAATCGATTTTTATGTCAGAAAACTAAAATCGGCTCTAGTTCCTTAAATAACGCTCCAATAGTGAAAATCTGTGATCACTCATATTTCCCACCAAAAATCGATTTTTATGTGAGAAAACTAAAATCGGCTCTAGTTTCTTAAATAAAGCTCCAATTAAGAAAATAGTGAAAATCTGTGATCACTCATACTTCCCACCAAAAATCGATTTTTATATGAGAAACCTAAAATCGGCTCTAGTTTCTTAAATAACGCTCCAATTAAGAAAATAGTGAAAATCTGTGATCACTCATACTTCCCACCAAAAATCGATTTTTATGTGAGAAACCTAAAATCGGCTCTAGTTCCTTAAATATCGCTCCAATTAAGAAAATAGTGAAAATCTGTGATCACTCATATTTTCCACCAAATATCGATTTTTATAAGAGAAACCTAAAATCGGCTCTAGTTTCTTAAATAACGCTCCAATTAAGAAAATAGTGAAAATCTGTGATCACTCATACTTCCCACCAAAAATCGGTTTTTATGTGAGAAACCTAAAATCGGCTCTAGTTCCTTAAATAACGGTCCAATTAAGAAAATAGTGAAAATCTGTGATCACTCATATTTCCCACCAAAAATCGATTTTTATATGAGAAACCTAAAATCGGCTCTAGTTCCTTAAATAACGCTCCAATCGAGAAAACAGTGAAAATCTGTGATCATCCATATTTTCAGTCAAAAATCGATTTTTATATGAGAAACCTAAAATCGGCTCTAGTTCCTTAAATAACGCTCCAATTGAGAAAATAGTGAAAATCTGTGATCACTCATATATCCCACTAAAAATCGATTTTTATGTCAGAAAACTAAAATCGACTCTAGTTCCTTAAATAACGCTCCAATAGTGAAAATCTGTGATCACTCATATTTCCCACCAAAAATCGATTTTTATGTGAGAAAACTAAAATCGGCTCTAGTTTCTTAAATAACGCTCCAATTAAGAAAATAGTGAAAATCTGTGATCACTCATATTTCCCACCAAAAATCGATTTTTATGTGAGAAAACTAAAATCGGCTCTAGTTTCTTAAATAACGCTCCAATTAAGAAAATAGTGAAAATCTGTGATCACTCATATTTCCCACCAATAATCGATTTTTACATGAGAAACCTTAAATCGGTTCTAGTTCCTTAAATAACGCTCCAATTAAGAAAATAGTGAAAATCTGTGATCACTCATATTTCCCGGCAAAAATAGATTTTTATGTGAGAAACCTAAAATCGGCTCTAGTTCCTTAAATAACGCTCTAATTGAGAAAATAGCGAAAATCTGTGATCACTATTATTTCCCACCAAAAATCGATTTTTATATGAGAAACCTAAAATCGGCTCTAGTTCCTTAAATAACTCTCAAATTAAGAAAATAGTGAAAATCTGTGATCACTCATATTTCCTACTAAAAATCGATTTTTATATTGGAAATTTAAATCAGCTGTTTAGTTTTATTTTTATATGAGAACCTAAAATCGGCTCTAGTTTCTTAAATAACGCTCCAATTGAGAAAATAATGAAAATCTGTGATCACTCATATTTCCCACCAAAAGTCGATTCTTATTTGGGAAAACTAAAATCGGCTCTAGTTCCTTAAATAACGCTCCAATTAAGACAATAGTGAAATGTGATCACTCATATTTCCCACCAAAAATCGATTTTTATATGAGAAACATAAAATCGGCTCTAGTTTCTTAAATAACGCTCCAATGAAGAAAATAGTGAAAATCTGTGATCACTCATATTTCCCACCAAAAATCGATTTTTATATGAGAAACATAAAATCGGCTCTAGTTTCTTAAATAACGCTCCAATGAAGAAAATAGTGAAAATCTGTGATCACTCATATTTCCCACCCAAAATCGATTTTTATATGCAAAATCTTAAATCGGCTCTAGTTCCTTAAATAACGCTCCAATTGAGAAAATAGTGTAAATCTGTGATCACTCATATTTCCCACCAAATATCGATTTTTATATGCAAAATCTTAAATCGGCTCTAGTTCCATAAATAACGCTCCAATTGAGAAAATAGTGAAAATCTGTGATCACTCATTTTTCCCACTAAAAATCGATTTTCTATATGAGAAAACTAAAATTGGCTCTAGTTCCTTAAATAACGCTCCAATTAAGGAAATGGTGAAAATCTGTGATCACTCATATTTCCCACCAAAAATCGATTTTTATATGAGAAACCTAAAATTGGCTCTAGTGTCTTAAATAACGCTCCAATTAAGAAAATAGTGAAAATCTGTGATCACTCATATTTCCCACCAAAAATCGATTTTTATATGAGAAACTTAAAATCGGCTCTAGTTTCTTAAATAATGCTCCAATTAAGAAAATAGTAAAAATCTGTGATCACTCATATTTCCCACCAAAAATCGATTTTTATATGTGAAACCTAAAATCGGCTCTAGTTCCTTAAATAACGCTCCAATCGAGAAAACAGTGAAAATCTGTGATCACTCATATTTCCCACTAAAAATCGATTTTTATATGAGAAACTTAAAATCGGCTCTAGTTTCTTAAATAATGCTCCAATTAAGAAAATAGTAAAAGTCTGTGATCACTCATATTTCCCACCAAAAATCGATTTTTATATGAGAAACTTAAAATCGGCTCTAGTTCCTACATAACGCTCCAATTAAGAAAATAGTGAAAATCTGTGATCACTCATATTTCCCACCAAAAATCGATTTTTATATGAGAAACCTAAAATCGGCTCTAGTTTCTTAAATAACGCTCCAATTAAGAAAATAGTGAAAATCTGTGATCACTCATATTTCCCACCAAAAATCGATTTTTATATGAGAAACCTAAAATTGGCTCTAGTGTCTTAAATAACGCTCCAATTAAGAAAATAGTGAAAATCTGTGATCACTCATATTTCCCACCAAAAATCGATTTTTATATGGGAAACATAAAATCGGCTCTTGTTGAGAAAACAGTGAAAATCTCAAAATTCAAATTTCCCAATTTCCTATAAGCTCTTTTATTGACAAGCAAAAAAATTTAAACGCCCTTTCAAATAAACCAACAAGTTCAAGAGCATTACTTCACTTCAATCGAGCGTATATAGTAGTAACTTAGACTTTTTTCTCTAATTTGTATGCTTTAGCCCATCATCATTCTCGATGCCGACAGCCTTATTGCCACCGACCACTATTCCCATACTCTGCTCATTTTAATATACATTATAAAATGACCATGATGATGATGACGACGACGATGATGATGGCGTAGTTGATAACGCAAAATTTTCATTATGATTTTATTTTTCTTATTTCATTACTCCTCTTTTCTTTTTGCATATTCTTAAGTAAAGAAACGATAAAAAATGAAGCGGATTTGATTATAAATGCAAAGAGTTATACACAAACACCCATGCAATGGACGTGGAGGAAAAAAAAAAGATCCTAACAACAACTAACCGGATGATGTTTTGTTGACATAAACAATGTTGAGTGGTGGCTACTAAACGACTGTTTTCGATTTTTTTTAATTCTTCTTTGGCTACTACTACTACTACCAGCATCGTCATCATCAATAGCAACTTTATCCATCATGCAACATTTTGCCAATCTTTTGGTTATTACTTATTTCTTTTTATTGTAGCAAATATAGAGGATGTAGGAGGTTGACGTTTAAGTTAATCCAATGGTTTGAGCTTTTTTTTGCGATTTGAAATGATTTTAAACCTTTAATAACTGAAATTGATATTTTGAAATGATAAGCAAGATTTTGAAAATTTGCTCTAATTGCTTAAGTGTCTATGCAATAACTTCATAAAATGCAGCATATATTAGGGAGTTAATTCAAAAACACTCACCTAATTCAAAATGACTTTGAAATTTTCTCTGTTTATTAGTCAACTTTTGCAACAATACCCCAATTGCTTAAGTGTCTAAGCAATAACTTCCTAAAACTGCAGCATAGTTTAGGGAGTTACTGTAAAAATCATTTAGCAGCATACTTACTAAGTATAGCATGCTTTCAATTCGTTCAATAGCACTTTTACTACTTTTGATATCATTTGTTTTTCTCTTTCCTTTTTTTCTCTTTGACTTTGTAATTTCACATAATGGTCAAAACTATGCGGAGGCTGTTGTTTGTAGCCGGCTGAGAGACATGTCTGCGTATACGATGCGTATGTTAAGTGTCTGGACATACTCCTTCATCTTCGTAATATATTTCGTTTTCTTTTTCTTGACATTTTTATTATGTCTGTGAACATATTTTAAAAATTCTTATAGATGATTTTTTTGTATGTTTCTCAACAACAAAATTGGCCACAAATAAACAAATACGATTTGACAGTTTGATGGGTGATAAGGAAATTTAGTTGGTTTCAACCAAAATTACTCATGCAAAAGTAAACCTAGTTGATATGAAGTGAATTTTGGCAATGGAATGATAGGAAGTGGAATTGATAAAGCAACCCCCTATTGCAAAGTATATTAGGAAGTTTACAGGCAAGATTAATAAGATTGCATCTCCAGTTTTGCTACTTTTATAAGGAATACTTTGAAGATCCTAAATGATCTTGTCAAGGCTGTGAAGATCGTATGCAGCCTTATAAAGCATTGAGAAAACAGTCAAACGAAAAGATGTGCAAGAACTTCTTCTGTAGCGTCTAATGGCTCGAAGGGTTTTAAAGGCTTCGATCAACGTCAGACTGCTCTAAAGGCCTTGTTCTAAAATGATCTCTTGGAGACCATGTTTTTCGCTGTCCCACTTTTTTAAGGAATACTTATAAGAACTGGGACGTAGAAAAGTCAAAGTTCTCTACGTGAACATGATGAGCGTGCAGCAGTCTGTTAATCAACATTCTCTTTCCGCTAATATGGATTCATAACTTAGACTCCACGTGCACCCCGAAGGGTCCTCTCCAATAACAGAGACAAGCCATCGTCCAAAACTTTGCCCTATGGGCTACCGGTAACCGTAACACCAGATTATGTAGTTCTCTGTTTCGACCCCATATCAAATCTTTCCAAATCATTTCGATTATCACCGGGTTTGCAATACCACCAAGATGAGAGAAAATCATCAAGGTAGCATACTCCCGGGGGGACTGGATTTGTTTACTAGAAGAAGGAGGAGCTAGTGAGGCAGCTAATCACTTATTACAATTAGGAGCTGCAGTCTGGTTCTGCTTTATTATATATCAATCTTTAGCAGGATCTTTCGCATCATAATGTCAACAAGGGAAGTCTTCATTGCAAACACTGTCCGTCGGAACAGTAGCGCTCTCAGCTTAGACGATCTCATGGTAATTGGAGAATTTTTTAGCAACAATTGATTGCTCAACAGTTTGACCTCTAGAAGTATCCAATAATAAAAATTCTAGATGTCTTGAAGAACCTATGAGGGTTCTTAACTTCATCTTTTTACCGACATTTCATTGTAATTACACTAACTCTCTGACCCAAAACTTTGTCGAGTTGGTATGAATTTAGGGTCATGGGGTTATCTGAGAAATTAAAACTATCAAGGAATAAGTAATTAACGGATCATCGGTTCGAGATCCCGATTTAAATGTTCAGTGTCATAGTTAAGTTAGTGTTAAAGCATGGCTCATACTTTCACCATTTCACCATTAAAAAATTGCCAAGTGAAACACCTTGTTTCCAAACATTCACTTCTAAACTTTTCAAAACTAACAAACCCCTTTACCACTAAATCAACCAAACTAAACCAACAAAAGAAATATTCTTTTTTGAATTATTTTCATTGTCAAGTTTGTCTTTGTTAAACATCGTTTAGAATCCTTAAATTCTTGGTCAATTGCTCGAAATTAATTCCCACGATTTTAAGTGTTCATGTAAAAAGGAAGTTGCCTAATGATGACAACCAAAACAAATACTGGTTGAAATGTACCAACCAGTACAAACAACAAACAACCAACCAACCAACTTAGAATTGCAATACCAGAAACAGATTAAACAAATGGACTCTAACGCAGTTGGAATGAAATTCTATATTAAGAATTTATTTCTTTTGCTCCTCTCGGAAAAAAAAGAACAGAACCTCTAAACGAGTCAAGTAATTAGTAACAAGTCACAGTCAACCTAACGATGCCACTTTATCAAATCACTGACGAACAAGGCGATTTTTTTGCATAGCGTTCTTTAACGTATGCACAAAAAATGGCTATAATATTCAAAAAAAGTAAGAAATGTATAAAATAGTCGTAAAAAGCGATAAGAGAAAAAAACCATAAACACAAACTAAGAAACTGCAACAAGGTTAACCTACCAACAGATGTATCAAATACTCATCTACACCGTCTCGTGGTGTGTAAAGGGTTGGGGGAAGAGTTATTTCATCAGTCTATAGTCTAGTCTATAGTCTAGTCTATAGTCTAGTCTATAGTCTAGTCTATAGTCTAGTCTATAGTCTAGTCTATAGTCTAGTCTATAGTCTAGTCTATAGTCTAGTCTATAGTCTAGTCTATAGTCTAGTCTATAGTCTAGTCTATAGTCTAGTCTAGTCTATAGTCTAGTCTATAGTCTAGTCTAGTCTATAGTCTAGTCTATAGTCTATCTAGTCTAGTCTATAGTCTAGTCTATAGTCTAGTCTATAGTCTAGTCTATAGTCTAGTCTATAGTCTAGTCTATAGTCTAGTCTATAGTCTAGTCTATAGTCTAGTCTATAGTCTAGTCTATAGTCTAGTCTATAGTCTAGTCTATAGTCTAGTCTATAGTCTAGTCTATAGTCTAGTCTATAGTCTAGTCTATAGTCTAGTCTATAGTCTAGTCTATAGTCTAGTCTATAGTCTAGTCTATAGTCTAGTCTATAGTCTAGTCTATAGTCTAGTCTATAGTCTAGTCTATAGTCTAGTCTATAGTCTAGTCTATAGTCTAGTCTATAGTCTAGTCTATAGTCTAGTCTATAGTCTAGTCTATAGTCTAGTCTATAGTCTAGTCTATAGTCTAGTCTATAGTCTAGTCTATAGTCTAGTCTATAGTCTAGTCTATAGTCTAGTCTATAGTCTAGTCTATAGTCTAGTCTATAGTCTAGTCTATAGTCTAGTCTATAGTCTAGTCTATAGTCTAGTCTATAGTCTAGTCTATAGTCTAGTCTATAGTCTAGTCTATAGTCTAGTCTATAGTCTAGTCTATAGTCTAGTCTATAGTCTAGTCTATAGTCTAGTCTATAGTCTAGTCTATAGTCTAGTCTATAGTCTAGTCTATAGTCTAGTCTATAGTCTAGTCTATAGTCTAGTCTATAGTCTAGTCTATAGTCTAGTCTATAGTCTTGTCTATAGTCTAGTCTATAGTCTAGTCTATAGTCTAGTCTATAGTCTAGTCTATAGTCTAGTCTATAGTCTAGTCTATAGTCTAGTCTATAGTCTAGTCTATAGTCTAGTCTATAGTCTAGTCTATAGTCTAGTCTATAGTCTAGTCTATAGTCTAGTCTATAGTCTAGTCTATAGTCTAGTCTATAGTCTAGTCTATAGTCTAGTCTATAGTCTAGTCTATAGTCTAGTCTATAGTCTAGTCTATAGTCTAGTCTATAGTCTAGTCTATAGTCTAGTCTATAGTCTAGTCTATAGTCTAGTCTATAGTCTAGTCTATAGTCTAGTCTATAGTCTAGTCTATAGTCTAGTCTATAGTCTAGTCTATAGTCTAGTCTATAGTCTAGTCTATAGTCTAGTCTATAGTCTAGTCTATAGTCTAGTCTATAGTCTAGTCTATAGTCTAGTCTATAGTCTAGTCTATAGTCTAGTCTATAGTCTAGTCTATAGTCTAGTCTATAGTCTAGTCTATAGTCTAGTCTATAGTCTAGTCTATAGTCTAGTCTATAGTCTAGTCTATAGTCTAGTCTATAGTCTAGTCTATAGTCTAGTCTATAGTCTAGTCTATAGTCTAGTCTATAGTCTAGGTCTATAGTCTAGTCTATAGTCTAGTCTATAGTCTAGTCTATAGTCTAGTCTATAGTCTAGTCTATAGCTAGTCTATAGTCTAGTCTATAGTCTAGTCTATAGTCTAGTCTATAGTCTAGTCTATAGGCTAGTCTATAGTCTATTCTATAGTCTAGCTATCGTCTAGTCTATAGTTAGTCTATAGTCTAGCTATAGTCTAGTCTATAGTCTAGTCTATAGTCTAGTCTATAGTCTAGTCTATAGCTAGTCTAAGTCTAGTTATAGTCTAGTCTATAGTCTAGTCTATAGTCTAGTTTTTTCTATAGTCTAGTCTATAGTCATAGTCTATAGTCTAGTCTATAGTCTAGTCTATAGTCTAGTCTATAGTTCTAGTCTCTAGTCTAGTCTATAGTTCTAGTCTATAGTCTAGTCTATAGTCTCGTCTATAGTCTAGTCTATAGTCTAGTCTATAGTCTAGTCTATAGTCTAGTCTATAGTCTAGTCTATAGTCTAGTCTATAGTCTAGTCTAGTCTAGTCTATAGTCTAGTCTATAGTCTAGTCTATAGTCTAGTCTATAGTCTAGTCTATAGTCTAGTCTATAGTCTAGTCTATAGTCTAGTCTATAGTCTAGTCTATAGTCTAGTCTATAGTCTAGTCTATAGTCTAGTTATAGTCTAGTCTCTAGTCTAGTCTATAGTCTAGTCTATAGTCTAGTCTATCGTCTAGTCTATAGTCTAGTCTATAGTCTAGTCTATAGTCTAGTCTATAGTCTAGTCTATAGTCTAGTCTATAGTCTAGTCTATAGTCTAGTCTATAGTCTAGTCTATAGTCTAGTCTATAGTCTAGTCTAGTAGTCTAGTCTATAGTCTAGTCTATAGTCTAGTCTATGTTAGTCTATAGTCTAGTCTAGTCTAGTCTATAGTCTAGTCTATAGTCTAGTCTATAGTCTAGTCTATAGTCTAGTCTATAGTCTAGTCTATAGTCTAGTCTATAGTCTAGTCTATAGTCTAGTCTATAGTCTAGTCTATAGTCTAGTCTATAGTCTAGTCTATAGTCTAGTCTATAGTCTAGTCTATAGTCTAGTCTATAGTCTAGTCTATAGTCTAGTCTATAGTCTAGTCTATAGTCTAGTCTATAGTCTAGTCTATAGTCTAGTCTATAGTCTAGTCTATAGTCTAGTCTATAGTCTAGTCTATAGTCTAGTCTATAGTCTAGTCTATAGTCTAGTCTATAGTCTAGTCTATAGTCTAGTCTATAGTCTAGTCTATAGTCTAGTCTATAGTCTAGTCTATAGTCTAGTCTATAGTCTAGTCTATAGTCTAGTCTATAGTCTAGTCTATAGTCTAGTCTATAGTCTAGTCTATAGTCTAGTCTATAGTCTAGTCTATAGTCTAGTCTATAGTCTAGTCTATAGTCTAGTCTATAGTCTAGTCTATAGTCTAGTCTATAGTCTAGTCTATAGTCTAGTCTATAGTCTAGTCTAGTCTATAGTCTAGTCTATAGTCTAGTCTATAGTCTAGTCTATAGTCTAGTTTATAGTCTAGTCTGTAGTCTAGTCTATAGTCTAGTCTATAGTCTAGTCCTGACAGTGTGGTTTAAACCTTTAGATAAGTTCGAAAATAAAAATTTTGATAGAGAAAGTATCTCCTTAAAGAAATTACTTTCTCCCTCCACCAACACTCCAACTATTTGTAACTGTATGAGTTCTCATCGAACATACGTAAATAGAACCGCAGTTCCCAAACGTAAAACGAGTGTATTGGTGACAAAGTGTTTGTGTCTGGAATACAACAAGTATTGCTTGCTAGCAACTTGTACCGCTAATATGAACGCCTACTCCATGGCTAATGATGCGACTAACAGACGCTCAAATCGCACAACAAACGCATAATGCAAAATCGATGGAGAAACAAAAACTTACAAAAATGACAAAAAACCGGCAGGAAAACACGTAGTAGAAAATATTTTGTTTCTTAGGCTGGACAACAAGACATTATTTTTCAGTTTTCGCTGGTTGGTACATTGGTTCGCATGCTGTTGCTGCCGCTTGTTGCCTGTCTTTTGATATATAAAGCAGAGCACTTTGCATTAGCGACATAATTTATCACCCATAAGCAAGTTATTCCAAAAGAGTCCATGTGTTTTGTTTTTTTTTCATTTAACTTACTTAGATGTTACTGCAGTTGGGTTGTATGGTCCATTGGTTGTTTGGCTGGCTCGCTGCCTGGTTTCGCTTTGCTAGTTGGTGGCAAAGCACCTGTACAGCTGGAAAAGGGTAAGTGTGGTTAACAGTCTGGTTAGTTGTTATTCTTACTTTGCTCTTGTGTTTAGTTCTGCTGTAGTTGGTTGCGTGCCAATGCGTAGATTTTCAATATTCATAAGATTCGCGAAAAAATAAAAAACCATAGTAGACCTGCATTTGCTATTGCTGGGAACAGACTGTTGTTGATGCTGAAGTCCGCACTATTGCTGCTGCTGTTGTTTGTTATGAGTTTGTTTTCCTCATTCTGTTTTTGGAGCAACAAGTGCAATTATTGAAAAGTTTAAATATGCAATAATTGTCTATTCTTTGAAAGGAAGTGCGTGGGGAGTTTGTGCTTATTTAGTAGGGGGAAATGTTAAATAGACAAATAAGTGTATTCTTAGAAATAATTACAAATATTAAAAAGTAAGAAACTACACTGACTTCAAAAAAAATTGATTTATGTTTCTGAAGAAAACTTTTGTAATTATGAGAATCACGAAGATGGGAATCTTACTCATGTTCGTTGAAGAAATGAAACTAAAACGGAACATGATCATCGATGGGATTTTGTAAGACATCCTGAAACTTTGTTCTCAGGCAAACGATTATAAGTAAATTAAGAAAACTTAGATTAATCTTCTCTGAGTATTTTGAAATTCATTCAAAAATCGAAATCGAAACCGATTTCCGAAATCACTAACAATGAGACAAGACAAAATTGCCTATATCAACTAAGATACTGTTATACTCACCAAACTATATAAGTTTTAAAATTTACTTAATTTCTAAACATTAATATTTAGTTGCTCAATTTTTACCAATAACATGATTTCATACTTGTAATGATAAAACAATTGCCTTAAATTACTCACAGAAAAAACTTCAATTTTTATTAAATCATTTTATGAACTTAAACAATTCGTAAAAACCATTCTCTTGTCAAACATCATAAATTATCATACAACTAAACAGAACGTTAGTTTAACCATTGATCAGGCAGGCACTGAAGCAGGCTGGACAGACGGAGAAAAAAAATAAAGACTTACAGTGTGTACATATAGAGAATTATCTGCATCTTAGATTATGATTATGTTCATACAAAATCAGTATTTATTTTATGTGACTATAAAATAGTTTGTTGAAACAACAAAAAAATGCGAGGCACACTTTGCAAAATATTTGGTTATATTGAAGTGTTAGGAACTGTTGGTCAATTTGGAGGCGTAATCGGTTACTCAGTGTGAAAGAGCATGAATCTAAATTCATAATATCCAACACCTCTACAGTTCTACTACAGTTGTAGCTCAGTTTAGTTCTAGTTCAGTTCTAGTTCAGTTCTAGTTCAGTTCTAGTTCAGTTCTAGTTCAGTTCTAGTCTTCAGTTCAGTTCTAGTTCAGTTCTAGTTCAGTTCTAGTTCAGTTCTAGTTCAGTTCTAGTTCAGTTCTAGTTCAGTTCTAGTTCAGTTCTAGTTCAGTTCTAGTTCAGTTCTAGTTCAGTTCTAGTTCAGTTCTAGTTCAGTTCTAGTTCAGTTCTAGTCAGTTCTAGTTCAGTTCTAGTTCAGTTCTAGTTCAGTTCTAGTTCAGTTCTAGTTCAGTTCTAGTTCAGTTCTAGTTCAGTTCTAGTTCAGTTCTAGTTCAGTTCTAGTTCAGTTCTAGTTCAGTTCTAGTTCAGTTTTAGTTCAGTTTAGTTCAGTTCAAGTTCAGTTCTAGTTCAGTTCTAGTTCAGTTCTAGTTCAGTTCTAGTTCAGTTCTAGTTCAGTTCTAGTTCAGTTCTAGTTCACTAGTTCAGTTTCTAGTTCAGTTCTAGTTCAGTTCTAGTTCAGTTCTAGTTCAGTTCTAGTTCAGTTCTAGTTCAGTTCTAGTTCAGTTCTAGTTCAGTTCTAGTTCAGTTCTAGTTCAGTTCTAGTTCAGTTCTAGTTCAGTCTAGTTCAGTTCTAGTTCAGTTCTAGTTCAGTTCTAGTTCAGTTCTAGTTCAGTTCTAGTTCAGTTCTAGTTCAGTTCTAGTTCAGTTCTAGTTCAGTTCTAGTTCAGTTCTAGTTCAGTTCTAGTTCAGTTCTAGTTCAGTTCTAGTTCAGTTCTAGTTCAGTTCTAGTTCAGTTCTAGTTCAGTTCTAGTTCAGTTCTAGTTCAGTTCTAGTTCAGTCTAGTTCAGTTCTAGTTCAGTTCTAGTTCAGTTCTAGTTCAGTTCTAGTTCAGTTCTAGTTCAGTTCTAGTTCAGTTCTAGTTCAGTTCTAGTTCAGTTCTAGTTCAGTTCTAGTTCAGTTCTAGTTCAGTTCTAGTTCAGTTCTAGTTCAGTTCTAGTTCAGTTCTAGTTCAGTTCTAGTTCAGTTCTAGTTCAGTTCTAGTTCAGTTCTAGTTTCAGTTTCTAGTTCAGTTCTAGTTCAGTTCTAGTTCAGTTCTAGTTCAGTTCTAGTTCAGTTCTAGTTCAGTTCTAGGTCAGTTCTAGTTCAGTTCTAGTTTCAGTTCTAGTTCAGTTCTAGTTCAGTTCTAGTTCAGTTCTAGTTCAGTTCTAGTTCAGTTCTAGTTCAGTTCTAGTTCAGTTCTAGTTCAGTTCTAGTTCAGTTCTAGTTCAGTTCTAGTTCAGTCTAGTTCAGTTCTAGTTCAGTTCTAAGTTCAGTTCTAGTTCAGTTCTAGTTCAGTTCTAGTTCATGTTCTAGTTCAGTTCTAGTTCAGTTTCTAGTTCTAGTTCAGTTCTAGTTTAGTTCAGTTCTAGTTCCAGTTTCTAGTTCAGTTCTAGTTCAGTCTAGTTCAGTTCTAGTTCAGTTCTAGTTCAGTTCTAGTTCAGTTCTAGTTCAGTTCTAGTTCCGTTTCTAGTGTTCAGTTCTAGTTCAGTTCTAGTTCAGTTCTAGTTCAGTTCTAGTTCAGTTCTAGTTCAGTTCTAGTTCAGTTCTAGTTCAGTTCTAGTTCAGTCTAGTTCAGTTCTAGTTCAGTTCTAGTTCAGTTCTAGTTCAGTTCAGTTCTAGTTCAGTTCTAGTTCAGTTCTAGTTCAGTTCTAGTTCAGTTCTAGTTCAGTTCTAGTTCAGTTCTAGTTCAGTTTCTAGTTCAGTTCTAGTTCAGTTCTAGTTCAGTTCTAGTTCAGTTCTAGTTCAGTTCTAGTTCAGTTCTAGTTCAGTTCTAGTTCAGTTCTAGTTCAGTTCTAGTTCAGTTCTAGTTCAGTTCTAGTTCAGTTCTAGTTCAGTTCTAGTTCAGTTCTAGTTCAGTTCTAGTTCAGTTCTAGTTCAGTTCTAGTTCAGTTCTAGTTCAGTTCTAGTTCAGTTCTAGTTCAGTTCTAGTTCAGTTCTAGTTCAGTTCTAGATCAGTTTTAGTTCAGTTCTAGTTTCTAGTTCAGTTCTAGTTCAGTTCAGTTCTAGTTCAGTCTGTCTAGTTCAGTTCTAGTCAGTTCAGTTCTAGTTCAGTGCAGTCAGTTCAGTTCAGTTCAGTTCCAGTTTTAGTAGTTCAGTTCTAGTTCAGTTCTGTTCAGTCTTCCTTCAGCAAGTCGTAGATCAGTTCATGCAACTGCGTTCCTACATTATAAATGCTTCAAAATTCCCACAGTGTATCGATCCAAATAATCGAACCAACTTCGAATCGAATGATTGTAAACCCATCCATGAGAAACTCATAAAAATACAATAGTTTTGTAGTTTTTGTTCAGTTTTTCACAATTTATTAAACATAAATTCAATTGGCATTGAATTGTTGAAATCGTTGATATTGTTTTTGTTCACGTTGTGCCTTGTCCGATTACCGAGTTGAGCTGAGGCATGAATGAATGAATTGATTCAAAGTGTTTGTTGGCGAACAGTGAATGTGTTGTGTGTGTATTTTTTTTTTAAGAATATTAGAAGAAAAAAGTTAATACATATTTACAATAACAAATATTGTTATTTATTTATGTCAATTCATGCGTATTCTGTGGCCACTACACACACAGTCATTCACTCATTCATTCAGATCGCATAAGTAACTAATGCACAGGTATGAGGTTAGCTACAAGAAAATTGCAATTGATTATACAATTTGATACAGAAAAAAACACACAATTCAACAGTTAAGGTATTTTATAGGCTCCAGTCAAGAAACAGTAATCGTAATGTCACCTACGTACACAGACGTTGCAAATAGACAGACACAACATCATGCCACACTACAATAATAATAAAAATAGTAATAATAATACTTCTAATAGAAGCAGTGAAAAAAAAAACAACAACTAAGCAGCTTCACAACATTCCAGCATAAAAATCTTGTTTAAAGGTAGCAGCTACAACAACAGCTATAACTAGAAGCAACAAAAAAATGCGTTAATGCTTTTATAGATTCCACTTTGGCAACACAACCATTTCCCCCACCTTTCCCTGATTCTAGGTAATAGTTAACTTATGCGTTTTGTTAAAGCTTTTCGTTTGGTTTGTTTTGTTTTTGCTTTTTACCAATAACCAAAGTGTTTGAACCAATGTTTATCATTTGATGTAGCATGTGTGTGTGTGTGGTTTGTTACACTGTTGCATCTTGCGCAAAAATGGAGCACCTGTCATTTGACAATGGACGCAAAAAAGCGTGCGCGCGCGCACTTGCGTATGTACTAGTATATGCGCACACATTTGCTGCACGAGTAGTTTTCAGACTGAGTTTGAACGAGTATGAGTGTATGTCATTATAATTCATAAAGATGCTTGACAAACTTGTTTCCCGAAAACAAACATGAACCTCTCCGGTTGCAAGGTGTATGTAGTACATAGTCGTAAAAAAATACAAAATTTTAAAGAATAAATGTTTGTATTTAGTGCGTTGCTGCTAAGGTGTAGAGTAAGGTTATAGTCCTGCTATTCATGGAATTGAAAATTGTTTTTAATGAATTTCAAAGTCACAAAGGTCTTGTGGTGGTATCAGCAGGAGGAAGTTAAATGAACAAAAAAAAAAAAAAAAACATACTGGATTTTGCAGACATTTTAGAAATACAATAAAATTTTGTCTTCAAAAAGTTATTTATATATTTTTAAGCAAATATTTGGGCCACGAATTGGTAGACATTTAAAATTTGTTAAATGTGATGGAATTTTGTGCAGATATTTGTTAAGATATAGATCAGGATATGTAGAGATTTTGGCCTTCGACTTGAGTTGATTTTAAAAAGTATGTTACCTACTTGCTTTATAAAAGTAGATCCATAAATAACTTACAATTAGTGAGATTTCCAGACTTACAATTATTGAGAAGACCTAGTTACAACAACTTTGAACTTTCTATCCGAAATATTTTTTATAATTTTTTGCTTTAATAGAATATAAATTTATTCAAAGTATTGTCTATTTTTTTTTTCTAGTAACATATGGAGCAAGGACTATAATATTAGGCGGGTGAGTCAAAACTTTTTAACCACTTTTTTCTAAATCTTTTATAACAGGTTTGCTTTGCTATACTGTCTGGCTAAATATCTAATACAGAGTATTACCTTAGCGCCATGTACATATATTTTGCTTTGGTTACGATTCAAATGGTAGTCCAGGCTTGGTACGATCTCTTCGCGTTATAGTAATGAACCCCTATTTGATTGCAAGTAATGAGTCGGTGCATAAATGATTTGCATTTGGTCGAATTCTTTTGCTCGAAAACGTTTTAAATTGCAGCTTGAGAAGATCATACATAACAGTCATGAGTTAACATCGATCTTATAGGAAACTTAAATTGGTTTAAAAAACACTGTAATTGAAAAAAAATGCTCAAAATCTAGCTATACCCAGTGTGCCAATGTAAGTCTAATCTAATACTTTCCCAGATATACGAAATTTTGTATTAATTCATAGGGGAGGTACCAAGCAAACCCCCCCCCTGTGAAAGTCCATCCGTTTTTCTTTAAGTGTTCACATTAATGTCAAAGTTCTTCATGTAAAATTTAAAGATTCTAGCTCTAATAGTTTCTCAGTTATACGAATTTTTCTATTTAATTCTTATGGGGGCTCAAAGCCCCCCCCCTAATGAAAGTGTGCCCTTTTTCCCCAAAATGTTCAGATGAATATAAAATTTCTTTGTGCAAAATTTGAAGAATCTACTTCTATTAGTTTCCCAGATAAATGAAGTTTTGTATTTAATTCATATGGGAGGTGCCGATCCCCCATTGGTTGACCGCCAATTTATTACCCAAAATGTTTACATGAATGTTGAAGTTCTTCGTGCAAAATTTGATGATTCTAACTTTAAAAGTTTCCAAGATAAACGAATTTGTGTATTTAATTCATGTGGGAGGTGACACGCCCCCTGCTGCCCACTTTTTGTCGCAAATAATCATAAAGTGCCTCTGACAAAATTTGAGGACCTTAACTGTTATATTTTCTCAGATCTACTGATTTAATATTTTCTTAATATAGAAGTTACCACGCCTTCTATAGCAATTCCGCCCATTTTGTCCACAAATATTTGTATGGATGTCAAACTTTTAATATTTATTTTGTATGTGGGCGTAGCTCCTCGCCCACAAGAAAATCAGTTCAGACGTTTAGTAGTCTAAAAACTTCTAATATATGTGGTTGTGCTGATGTTTGTAACACCCAAAAATATTGGTCCTTAAAGTATACCAGTCGGCTCATAATCACTTTCTGAGTCGATTAAGTTATGTCCATCTGTCTGTTTATGTGTCCTTATGTCTGTATGTTAGTCTGTTTGTCATTCTGTCTGTCAGTCAGTCTGTCTGTCTGTTTGTCTGCTTGTCGGCTCATATTCACTTTCAGAATCGATTAAGCTATGTCTGTATGTCTGTCTGTCTGTCTGTCTGTCTTTCTGTCTGTTTGTCTGTCTGTCAGTCAGTCTGTTTGTCTGTCTGTCTATCTATCTGCCTGTCTGTCCATCCGTCTGTGTGTCCATGTTATAGTTAAGAAATAAAGTATCTACGAAATTGGTCATCTATAAGAAATCTTAGAATTTGGTAGCAGGAAGTTGTAAACAACAAACACATACGAGTAAAACAATCTTAATGTCACAAAATAAATCATTTTATAATTTGATTAACGTTCTCGAAAAAAACATTACTACACTCTGTCATTCACTGGGAAATTGGGATGTGGTATTGTAAAGATTCTTCTATGGAATTTTGTGTATCTACATATTTAAAAATAATATTTTGCAAATTTTTCATGCAAATTACTGTTTTTTATGAATTCATAGCTGTTTACACTGTAGGCCTTAAACTTTTTTTCGCTCTCCTGTGTAGGGGTATTAATTTATAGTTTTGTTGTAAAATGCACAAAAAAAAACAATCAACAAAACTTAAAGTTTATGGCAAAAAAAAAGAAACTAATTTGTCATGCGGCGGTGATGAACATGAAATATGTTGCAATGTCTTTATGCTACGTTCCAAAGTAACAGCAACTAAAATGACAAGAAATGAAAACAAATACAATAACAACAAAATGGAAAAAAAAATCTAAACATTCAGTCTGCATAAATAATGTCTGTCTGGCCTCTCCTCACTTTTCCTACACCTTCAACTTTTCACTACAACAGCAAGGATGACTTAGTTGACTGGTGTCTATCAATGCGGGGCGTCTAAGTCATTTTCGTTGTTGTTTGGTAAGTTGGGAAGTTGTTGGTGTGGTTGCTGTTAAGCTGAAGCAACATGTTTTAAGTAAAACATGGCCTCAAAAATATGTACGCATTATGTTTAACAAGTGCTGCCAGTCAGCAAATAACAATATCAACAACAACTACAACAGCAACATTACTAGTGTCTGCCTCTATATATCCCCCAGA